>NW_027306060.1:300000-481925 GCF_039555335.1 Amphiura filiformis
ATTTGACGATATTTTTGCTAAACAAATTAATCTGCAAGAAAATTTTAGTACATAAACATTATGTAGCCAGAGGTATCCAGTGGTATAAAAATCTCAACTTTTTTTGAGAAATGTGAGGGGATGAGGCTGTGGATCACGAAATGCCCATTTAATTGCCATTTAGGGTACGATATGAAATCCATTTTAATTAATGTTTCAATTGTATTTCTTCATAATTATTTCATAGGTTGTGAGTGCAACAGCCACACTAGCCCTAGGAATTCACATGCCATGCAAGACGGTAGTGTTTGTATGTGAAGATCTATGGCTCAAGCCTCTATCCTTCAGACAGGTCAGTATCTATTATTTTAAAATTTTAAAAGACCAAAAAATTCTATCTATGTTACAAATTCCATCCCAAATTAAGCAATTGTCATATTGGTTCAATATCATGCGACACTTTGACACCAACTAAAGAAGCATGTCTGCACCTCTACTGACATGTGATATGTGATGTGATCAAGACTTCCTTTGTATTTTATTGTTCTTAGCAACACTAAAATGGCCATATTTCAGGAACGGTAAGTATACTTATGATGGGGTTTTCAGCCAAATAAAGCTCTGAGAATGGCGCTTGTAATGAAATTGAAAACTGTTTTTTTAATTTGATCGACATCAGACTCATTTTGCTTGATCACATCACATATGTGTGCAGATATGTAAATGACATTGATTGAATGCAAGTTACAATGGGCCATTCCATTTAAAATCCACACTACCCCTGTGGAAGATTTAGCTTTTAAAGTCTTCGACAGAGGGAGTAAAATATTTGAATAGAATAGACAATTGGGTAACTTTCATTTGAAATACTCACTCCAGTTGTGGAAGATATAGGGAAAAGCCATGATACAGAGGGAGTATAGGTTTCAAAACGATTTACTCTGTTCAATTACATTTGAAATAAATACTCCCCCTGTAGAAGCTATTTCCAAAATCTTCCACAGGGGTAGTGTGGATTTTAAATGGAATATCCCAATGTTAACTTGGATCAAGAGTGTAATTGCTTTATTTCCCACTGGGGGGATGGAGGCACTCATTTAGGTAAACCCATTTGAAATTCACCCTCCATGTTTGGGGGAGATTAAGGTTGTGTTTCTATAGGGGGTGTAAGGATTTCAACTGGAATAGCCCTTTCTTGCATTCAAACATCTTGGGTCGCCGAGGGCATGATTTCCCATCAAAGTTGTATTTTGCAGAATATTGTATAATAATAATGTACACTTAAAGCACCCGTATCCGTCGTGGACCCAAGCGTGTGTCCACCCAAACCGACTGGTTAAACAAACATACAAACAAATGTATTGATTCCATGTTGTACTTTCTTGACATTTCTTACAGATGTCTGGTCGTTCAGGTCGTCGTGGCTATGACCTTGTTGGCAACGTTATCTTCTTCTGTGTTCCGCCGCAGAAGATTCAGCATCTGATTACCTCAGGTTTACCTCATCTGAGAGGTCACTTTCCATTCAGTGTCAGCTTTGTGTTAAGACTCATGGTATTGACACATAACTCACAGGACAAGAAGAGTGCACATGAAAAAGTAAGTCACTGTATGAGTTCTACTACATCAGGTTTACCTCATCTGAGAGGACACTTCCATTCAGTGTCAGCTTTGTGTTAAGACTCATGGTATTAACACATAACTCACAGGACAAGAAAAGTGCATGTGAAAAGGCAAGTCACTGGGGTTGGTTCAATCTTTGAATTAGTTTGTGTTATCAGCTGTAATCCCTTTCATGGTAGACCACTGATGTGTTTCCTGTTTTCAAGTATACTGGTTGACTTATGAAAATAATCTTTGACAGCAAGCTTCTAAGGCTATTATGTTAAAAGCAAATGTATAATATAATACCCATGTGATATATGGGCATCGCTACACAGCGACAACGCCTGGGTAAATAAATATATTGAACAGGCAGGGAAACTAAATCAATACACGTGTATCTGATATGCATGATTTGATATTCAGACAATAAATCTTTGGATACTGGGGTAGAAAACGATGAATATCTCCCGTAATTTTTGCTTTCTAAAGTCAAGGCTTGCACTTGAATATAATGTGTTGAAATAACATGATAGTTATTAGCTTATTATTGACAAACAACCGTGCATTTTGAAATAAAAAACTGACAAAAATTCAGATTTTAGATGTACATAACAAAAAAATTGACAGCTGCTCTCATTCGTAAACAATCGGGGTAACAAAACATATCATGTTACAAGCGCAATGTAGTCCACCGGTGGAGGCAGTCTAATGCAGATGACGTACCAGGCTCACTGACATCTACAGAGTTCAGTCACCAGGCTATTGTCAATAGCCTTAGTTGGAAGTCCCTCGGCCCATTATGCGTTTCAAACTATTAAACAGGTCGGAACAAAATGGCCATCACTCATGCGTGGCTGTTGAAGGACAAGTGGATTAGATCTACCATCATGGTGATTTCTGCCATGAAGATATCGGGCAATGACACTGTCATGGAAACTCTTACAATAATGCCAAAATATTAATTGACTATTGTTAATGTGAACATTTAATATTTGTATGAACTATGAAGTATATTGACCAATGCAAATTTACCATTAATTCCGATCAGTTAGTTGATAGTTGACATTAATTACAAACATCGAAGCAGCATCGATGGTCAATCCTAATATCAAACAAATTTGACTGTGTTGCCTTACTGTTTGACAACAATAATTGTTTTTGTCTTTTGTAGGCGTTGGCTCTGCTGAAGCACCCATTTGTGTGTTACAAGTCACAGGGCATGGAGGAGGTGGTACAACATTTCTTTCTCTTCAGCGTTGACTACCTCATTAGAGTGGTAAGACTGGGCTGTTCCAATTTAAATCCATACACCCCTGTAGTAGACATGACATTCATCTCCCACACAGGGGGTGTAGATTTCAAATGAAATCACTCATTCAGATACCCCATTTGAAATTCACACTCTCTGTGGGGGGAAGATTAAGATCATAATTATGTGTTCCATAGGTGTAAGGATTTCAACTGGACTCATTAGACAGAATCCTTTATCATCTGCCAACTGCATGGCATGTCATTGGCTGAATTCACACACCATCGCTAAAAGACAAGCGATTGCACCTACATGTGGACCAACGAGGTAGCACACTTTTTCCAGCTTAACAAAAAGCATGCTATTTCATTGGTGAAAAACAAATTGATCATTGCTAAGCGATGGAGTATAAATTCTGCTTGACAAAGAGAACAACTCAGGCATTAACCCACAAGCCTCAGCACATAATAAAATGTTTAAAAATTTGCTGACCAATGTTGTCCAGGATACATCATATAAGCCATTTAGCAACAAACAGGAATTTGCAACTAAGAATCAAACACCCTATACGTACCACAATAAACCATCACAGCCATGATCAGCTCCATAAGCTCTCATATAAACCGAGAAAATAAGCATTTATAATGAAAGCCATAAATAATGAAACTAATTCACATCTGTTGATTCTGTCAATCAAATTCCCCATGGCCCATGATTGGTTAGTCACCACCGTAGTTACACAATACTAACCAATCACAGGCTGTTCTGCAGCTTGATTGACAGAATCATCAGATATTAGCTTTTTTTATTTCAACTTTTATTGTAGTTCCTTGCTCAGGGGAATCTCAGAGTCAACTCGATCATTTCATGGAAACAAACAGGGACTGTGCCGGAACCCAGAATGTCCAAAGCCTTACCACTTGACTGCTAACTTTTAGCTTGATCATGTTATCATTAATATATATTTGTAGGGTCTGTTAGAACCAGATGGAACACCAATTAGCCTGTCAGGGCTAGCTACTCACCTACACTACCATGAGCCCGCAAACCTGACTTTTGTTAGTATGCTGCAAGAGGGCGTATTTCACAATCTTTGCCAGCCAAGCAGAGGTATGTATAATTGATCCTTATATCTGAAAGTTGGAGACCTGGGGTAGGATGCGGGAAGAATTAATTGATCCCGTAACTTTTTTCTGTGTGTAATATTTCGGAAATGATAAATAATTCTATGGTGCAGAAGCAAGGGGATGCAAGGATGTGAGACTTGTTCCAAATGGTCATACAAGACCCACTTCTATACAATTGATAAATTATAGAGCCTGCTGAATTCCTTATTATAAATAAACTTAATGGGCCAATACTACCAGATTTCTATTGCTACTACCACCAGAGGTTCTCTACCTCTGTGGGTACACACATCTGAAGTACACACCGGTACTGGATTGGTACTGCACAGGTACTCTAGTCTAAGAGTAACCATGATGTAGCGGGGAGCAGTATTCCTCTATGGTTGGTAGCAATAGGAATCCGGTAGTGTACATAATGATCTGTATGGTTTTGACAAGGATTGATATGAACCATGACACAAATATTCAAGCCATCACTTGAAAAAGACAGATTTGGAAGTAAGAGTCTTACCATGGTCTAAATGGCACTATGGACCACAATGGCATCATTCCAGTGGTATAGTTCAATAACATCAATTAAACAAAATTTGCTTTCATCAATATTGAATTGGGGGAGAGGGGCAGCGATTTATAGTTATTATGCCAGAGTGTGCCAACATTAATGTCTTTGATTGTAGACTGAGAGAAATCCTAAATATTGCATCTTTATTTCGTTTTTGGCCTTATAACTCCAGAACGGATTATCATAAAAACTGAAGAGTAAAAAAAGTGAAGAATGTAGTAGCTGAATGTACAAATGTATTGGGGTTAAAGAACTGTGCCCTGATAGATGAGTATGTTGTGGATCGTAGTGTGGCCAACTGTACTATTTGGGTGGCCTAGGGGACAATCAGACTATCCCTATACTTAAAGTGAAATATTTACACCTGCTCATGTCACTCTCTGACCCTTTCCTGGGAAACAACGACTCCCAGTGTGTGGTTCTCAATTAACCCCCTGGACACTACTGGTCATGTGACAGCATTTCTGATTGGTTGATAACTTGAAATGCTCATTTCAATTGCCAATTATACTAGGCTTCAAACTATTTATGGTCAAACTTGCACTTGCAGACAATATTATTAATACCCTCCTTGATTGGTTCAAAATTGGACACAGTATTAATTTTGGCCAATCGGCAGGTATTTCTTATGGGATTAACTCACAGTAATTCATCTCATTTTCAGATGGTTCTTTCTCCTGGTCCGTGATGGAGACACTAGTTGTGATACTAGCTCAGATGTTTGGCCGTATAACAATGCCTATGGCAACATACAAGAGGAAGAAGAGACAAGGAATACACTCCAAGGTATCTACTGTGAAATCAGATGTTTGGCCGTATAACAATGCCTATGGCAACATACAAGAGGAAGAAGAAGCAAGGAATCCACTCCAAGGTATGTACTGTGAAATCAGATGTTTGGCCGTATAACAATGCCTATGGCAACATACAAGAGGAAGAAGAAGCAAGGAATCCACTCCAAGGTATCTACTGTGAAATCAGATGTTTGGCCGTATAACAATGCCTATGGCAACATACAAGAGAAAGAAGAAACAAGGAATACACTCCAAGGTATGTACTGTGAAATCAGATGTTTGGCCGTATAACAATGCCTATGGCAACATACAAGAGGAAGAAGAGACAAGGAATACACTCCAAGGTATGTACTGTGAAATCAGATGTTTGGCCGTATAACAATGCCTATGGCAACATACAAGAGGAAGAAGAGACAAGGAATACACTCCAAGGTATGTACTGTGAAATCAGATGTTTGGCGTATTACAATGCCTATGGCAACATACAAGAGGAAGAAGAAACAAGGAATACACTCCAAGGTATGTACTGTGAAATCAGATGTTTGGTCGTATAACAATGCCTATGGCAACATATAAGAGGAAGAAGGAACAAGGAATACACTCCAAGGTATGTACTGTGAAATCAGATGTTTGGCCGTATTACAATGCCTATGGCAACATACAAGAGGAAGAAGAGACAAGGAATACACTCCAAGGCGACGTGCAGGGAAAGAGGGTAGATCTCGGTGGTAACAATGCCTATGGCAACATACAAGAGGAAGAAGAGACAAGGAATACACTCCAAGGTATGTACTGTGAAATCAGATGTTTGGCCGTATAACAATGCCTATGGCAACATACAAGAGGAAGAAGAAACAAGGAATACACTCCAAGGTATGTACTGTGAAATCAGATGTTTGGCCGTATAACAATGCCTATGGCAACATACAAGAGGAAGAAGAGACAAGGAATACACTCCAAGGTATGTACTGTGAAATCAGATATTTGGCCGTATAACAATGCCTATGGCAACATACAAGAGAAAGAAGAGACAAGGAATACACTCCAAGGTATGTACTGTGAAATCAGATGTTTGGTCGTATAACAATGCCTATGGCAACATACAAGAGGAAGAAGAGACAAGGAAAACACTCCAAGGTATGTACTGTGAAATCAGATGTTTGGCCGTATAACAATGCCTATGGCAACATACAAGAGGAAGAAGAGACAAGGAATACACTCCAAGGTATGTACTGTGGAATCAGATGTTTGGTCGTATTACAATGCCTATGGCAACATACAAGAGGAAGAAGAGACAAGGAATACACTCCAAGGTATGTACTGTGAAATCAGATGTTTGGCCGTATAACAATGCCTATGGCAACATACAAGAGGAAGAAGAAACAAGGAATACACTCCAAGGTATGTACTGTGAAATCAGATGTTTGGTCGTATAACAATGCCTATGGCAACATACAAGAGGAAGAAGGAACAAGGAATACACTCCAAGGTATGTACTGTGAAATCAGATGTTTGGCGTATTACAATGCCTATGGCAACATACAAGAGGAAGAAGAAACAAGGAATACACTCCAAGGTATCTACTGTGAAATCAGATGTTTGGCCGTATAACAATGCCTATGGCAACATATAAGAGGAAGAAGGAACAAGGACTACACTCCAAGGTATCTACTGTGAAATCAGATGTTTGGCCGTATAACAATGCCTATGGCAACATATAAGAGGAAGAAGGAACAAGGAATACACTCCAAGGTATCTACTGTGAAATCAGATGTTTGGTCGTATTACAATGCCTATGGCAACATACAAGAGAAAGAAGAGACAAGGAATACACTCCAAGGTATGTACTGTGAAATCAGATGTTTGGCCGTATTACAATGCCTATGGCAACATACAAGAGGAAGAAGAGACAAGGAATACACTCCAAGGTATCTCATGTGAAAGCATGAAATGTGCATGAAAATTGCATGAATTTTGCAAGATTTTTGATTAAGATTTGTGATTTTTTGCTCGCAATATTTCTTTTTTCAATAGACCTTTAAGAAATTGCACAAAAATTTACATGCCATAAAAATGATGGTTCTTTTAAAATCACAAAAAAATGCTGCCCAACCACCATCAAAGTGAAAATTTTGAAAAGGCCCATTGAAAATTGTCAAAACATTGAGCTATTCCATCTAAAATCCACACAATATCTAACATAAAGGGAGTATGTTTTCAAATGTAATTGGTCAAGGTTAATTATTTTGAAACCCCTACTCCCTCTGTATTATGGCTTTACCTATATCTTCCACAAGTGAGTATTTGGAAGTTACAGAATTGTCTATTCAATTTAAAACTAATACTCCCCCTGAGGAAGACTTTAGTTAAATCTTCCTCATGGGTAGTGTGGATGTCGATGTAGTGTTGATGATGTCTCTTTTCAAATCGCAGTATATCCCAACACTTGCTTATTGGCTAATGGGTTATTCCAGTTTAAATCCACACACCCCCTATGGAAGACATTCCCTTCATTTTTCATACAGGGAGTGTGAATTTCAAATGGGGTTACCTGAATCTACATTCCCTGTGTGGGAGATATTAAGGTCATGTCTTTCATTGGGGGTAAATGGATTTCAGGTGGAATAACCCAATGTGCCAGTTATAACATAAACTGTGATTTGACAGGGTATGTGACCCATTGTAATAGTAGCTGAAGTGCTCATACAATTCTTTAATTACCCCCATGAAAACTACATGCCGATTGGCCAAAAAATAAGTTTTCATTATCAATTAGCCCAATCAGCAACATTGTTAGAATAATTTCACCACACCAAAAATTGGGGTGAATTATTTGCAAAGCTCCATTCTGATTGGTGATTAAAGTGAAAATATCATGTAATTGACCAATCAAAGGCAATGTTAGATCAGCAGGTAGTGCTCAGGGGTTAAATAAAATGGTCCAATCTGTTGGACAACATTTATGTTTTCAAAGATACTTGTATGCAGAAGTGAAAATGACAAGAGTAACTGTTAATACCATAATTTTGGCCTCCACACATAATTATGCGGGGCTTATGTTATCATCCAGATCCCTACCTGGATGGCTGATGACAACATTCATAACTGTATTTTCAGGTGGTGTTTGGCAAATCTCTACATATGCCTCCTGCCTTTGCCAAAGTACTTGAAAGACACAACAGAGATGCATGGAAGGTATTCAGACGTTATGTGCACACAGTGTGTGACTATGCAGCAAGAAGTAACACAGTCAAACAAAATGTGCTGCCACTCTCCAAAGTAGGTATGTACAAATTGTATAAAATGAAGATAGCATTTTGTGATAATATTACGTTTGAAATTTTGTTATTGTTGAAGCTACCATGAACCTCTGTCAGTAGAATTATTTAGTTTGTTGATCGACTCAATTTAACCACTTTTGACTTGATGTCAGAACTGGATTGGGCTATTCCATTTAAAATCTGCAGTACCCCTGTGGAAGATTTTGGAAATGTCCTCCACAGAGGGAGTATATATTTCAAATGGGATGAGTGAGCACATTAGGCAGCTCCATTTGAATTTCATGCACCCTCTGAGAAAGATTCAACCTGAATCTTCCCCTGAGGTCAAATGGAGCTACTAATGTGCTAATTCTATTTGATATTCATACTCAGCCTGTGGAAGATATTTCCAAAATCTTCCACAGGGGGTGTGGATTTCAACTTGAATAGCCCATTGTAGACTCTTGATGATTTGTAGTTAGGCCTAAAAAAATTGTTTGATTGGCGTAACATTAAAAAAAATTAGGGTAGGTAGGTCAGCAATTTTTTTTAAAATTTTTTTTACATACATTTTAAGCTGTAAATTGCATAAATTGGAACTTTAAAAAAAAAAAATTTTAATTCCAATTTTATAAAAACAATTTACATTTTGTTTGCAAAAATATAAGAAAAAAGTCTAGGGTTGGGCCTATTTTTAGGGTCGGTCGGGTTACGCCAATCAAACAATTTTTTTAGGCCTTATCCACACCCTAGGTGGTTGGTTGTCCCAGATTTTAGTGGTCTCTGAAGCACTGCGGTCTTTTGTCAAAGATGTACACCTAATCTAGATCCATGTGAAATCCCGGAAAATCATTGTCGCCATTGTTGTCATCATCATGATCTTCCAACAAGATTCATCAAGGATTTGCACTTAATCTACAATCCTGGAAAAGTTGGCACACTTGTCCTAAACAATTGAAATAATTACCCTATCAAAATAAATGGGAAAAGCAAGTGAAACATGCATGTGATATATGTGAAGCACAGGCTCCCCCTGTATCTCACCCTTCCACACTCCCCATCTTTCAATGTTGGAGGGACTCACAATCCTGCTAACAACATGGCTTTGTGCAACATCGAATTGGGGAGCGGAGGCAGAGATATACCAAAAGCAGGGTTTACTTTAACGCACAAAACACGCGTATTTACGTGTTCATGCACTTTTCTGACTCCTTCAAATCCATAGTCCCCAAAGTCCAATGCGTACAAAATCTTGAAAACGTATGCGTTCAGATATTGCAAGATTTTAATAGAGAAACACATTGTGCATTTATTCTCGGCTTTTGGCATTTAGGACCTACTCCCGATATGTAGGGCCCATCACATTTTGTCAGAATCGAACCATGTATGTTTTGTCTCTAAAATTGTATAGTGTCAGTTTGAAATCTTGCAAATTGGGTTCGGGTTTCTGTTTAAATGATGCACCAAATATGTTCAATTGGACTTTAATTTTGCAAAATTTTCGCTCTCAGGGGGGGAACATCCCGGGGGAACATCCCCCTCAGACACCCACATGCGTAGTGGATAAACAAGTGACCATTTTTGCTTCTGCTTTCGACATTTGCCAATTTAGGCCCAATGTTTAACACAATTTATAGGTCTAATGGGGAAAATGTGACAACTAAAGGCTTTATGGACCGTCATTTCACAATTTTCGGCTTTTCAACTGTTCAAACAGGGGGCATTTTTAAATATTATTATTTTCTTCTAAAATTTCCCCCACCCCCTTCTGACTGCTCTAGATCCGCCACTGCTCCAAACAGTGGCGTAGATTTCTTTTTGACTCGGGGGTATAGTGAATCCAGCACCTTTCGGAGAACGAATAAGTTTATAGTACAAAAAATGTTGCCATTTTGAAGCTAAACTGTTGAAATATGATGCAAAAGTGGTATAAATTCTCACTTTGGGGGCTAAAAATGGCCAATATGAGGTTAATTTGGTCAGAAACCCACATACAGGCGTCAACATTGAGGGATGATTGTATGGACCATCCCCCTGGCAAAATATTGGGGAAGATTCCCCCAACCCCCTCCGGATCTACGCCTATGGCTCCAAAAACACACATATTGTTAAAAATGTCTTCAAAAATAATATTATAAAAATACCCCTTGTGCAATGTTTTTGACTCCTTCAGAGGAAAAATTCACAATTGAAAGGGTCAAAAAAATTTGAAAATACCCCTTCAGCAAAATGCTTAAAGAAAACCCTGACCAAAAGACACGCAAAGTGAGCTGACATTTTTTCCAAGATCCATGTAAACTCTATGTGAAATCAAAATCATCATCCTAGTCCTAATCATCTTTCTCATCATCCCCATCCACTTCCTCCTCATGTTCCTCTTCTTCCTCCTCCTCCTCATCATCATCTTCATCATCATCATCATCATCATCATAATCATCATCATCATCATCATCATCATCATCATCATCATCATCATCATCATCATCATCATCATCATCATCATCATTATCATCATCATCATCATAATCATCATCATCATCATCATCATCATCATCATCATCATCATTATCATTCGCATCATTCACCTCATTATCATCATCCCCTTCCACCTCTTTCTCTAGCTTCTCCTCCTCCTCCTCATCATCATTTGCATCCTCCACCTCATCATCCTCATCTTCCCCATCATCCTCTTCCACCTCTTTCTCTAGCTTCTCCTCCTCATCATCCTCCTGGTCCTCCTCCTCATCATCCTGCATCCTCCAACAAACTTCATCAACATCATCATTATGGTTGTCATCATCATCACCATCATCACCAGGGCCGTAGCAAGCGGGGCAGCCGGGGATGCCATGGCCGCCCCACTTTTTGAGAAATTTGTTATGTTTTTCTTTATATCTTTATTTCAATTTGGTCATATGTATTTTGGCCGCCCCACATTTGTCATGGCCGCCCCACATTTTACAACCTTGCTACGGCTCTGATCATCATTATCATTACAATAAGGGATGTGGCATTCATTAATCAATATTATATTATTTTAATTTGAATATCAAGCCATACAGCCAAATCACCTTAGCCCATCCCTATCAGAGAATGCAACAGGAAAATCCAATGTGTTGAAGACACTGCAAGCATCAGCAAATCAGAGCACTACTTTGTCTCCCTTTGTGATGACATCTGGACATTCTGACAAAGATCTGCCAATCTTTGATGCAGATATTCTACAGGTGAGTTTACCATTGTGCTGAGTGGTCTGTCATTTTCTTTGGAGGAGGGGTCACAAATATATTAGCTGTTATATTTTTTTCACATAAATAGGGTGGTCATAAAATTTGATAACAAAGGGCTTGGGGACCAAATTGTCATTTAAAATATATGCCATAAATTGCATAAATTGTAGTTGCACATTCAAAAAATATTTCTGAATGTCCAGGCCTTGCCGTTTGAGGCGAGCGATCGCTCTCGCTCGCCACCGCTCGCCCAAACTCGATTTCTAGTGAGCGATTTTCCACTCATGTTTCTGAAAATTTTGATATCAAAATCTCATTTTCACAAAAAAAAAATGGAGTTACGTGTTTGTGTCACTGACCCCTTGATATATAACATTGCTGACATTTTTGAATAATTTGTGTTGGGTCTGTAATTTTGGGACCCACCCCACCCCCAGCCGAAGAAGATGACAGCCACTAATCATGGGTTAGTAAACTGGATATTATTGTTGAGTGAGAAAGTAGTCTAACTAATTCAGTATATGCACATTTAGATGTTGATGAAGAATGAAAATTTTCCCAGCATGCATCATTTTGTCATGGTATGCATGGCTGCGTATATACGGGGCAAGCTTTTTTGAGGGACTATAAATTCTCCCTACTGATTATATTCAAAAAATGACTTTACTGGGACCATTTGCACTCAAAACCTGCACAATTTAAGTGATTTTACACTATTTTGGCCCATAATTAAGGAGAATTTGGGGTTAAACGGCCTATTGTTATAAAGAAAATGCACCCAGTTGCAATTTGGTCACTTTTCTGCCTATTGAGGTGGCCTAGTCAGAAAAAAAGCATCTGGATTTTGTTTAAATCACTGATTTAAATCAGCTTTCTCATTTTTTACCATTATTGATAAATGTTAGTTAATTTCTTACTTCATTCCTAATGCTTCTACAACTTTTGGATACAATTAAAATACCTTTTATGATGTCATTTGTCTGTTGCTAAAAATTCATCTTCAAGGTGTAGAATTCAACAGGTTTTTTTCCCATGATTTTATCAAATTTTTTCTTTGAAATATTACATGTAAAAAACATGATTTGATTTTGTGTAAATTAATACCTGATAGGATTATGCATATGTCTAGCATTCCACTGGTCTATTTTGACTTGATCATGGGGTATAGCAGTGGAATAAAAAAATAAATTTAAATTGATTTAAATTTTAAAAAATCAGATTGAAATCAAATAAATCGATTTTTTTTTAAATAAATTTTAAAAAGATTTTAAAAATCGCCAACCCTGGGGGCACTCTTCGCCAACCCTGGGGGTGGCACTCTGCCCCTAAACCCCCTCCATCCGCCTCACTCTACTTAATCCATGATACTCCATTTATCATATTCAGGCAATAAGACAAGGTGTTCATATTGAGCAAACTAAGATTCCAACCCTGATACCACCATCTGAGCTGAGAGACACAAGAGGGAAACCAGTCTACCTGAATGCCTATGTCTATGATTTCTTTAAGCATGGATCCAAAACGGTCATAAGGAAAGAAAATGGGTAGGTACATTATGTAATTATCAAAAGTAAAATTTATACCGTATTTCCTCGAATAATCGCCCCTGGGGGGCGTTGCATTTTCCAAAAGGGTGGCATTTTTAGAATGATAATTAGAATGATAATTCCTGTTAAAATCATTAGGTAATCTTAAAACACACGCTGAAATGACGAACTATGAACTTAGGAATGATGACTTCCGGTTCACTTCCCGGTTAACGACAAGATTTTCGCCAATTACTGACACCATTAGCGCCCATGTGTGCACCTTGGTTAAGCTTGCTTAATACAAGATAGCATGGAAATATCAGCATTTTGAAACATATTGGTAGAAAAAATTGATGGGGCATTTAATTAAAGGGGGCGACTATTCAAGGAAATATGGTAAATATTTTGGGATTTATAATGTATGACTTATCATCTACCAAGTGTCTCTGAAGGTGCTGTTATGGAGCGCAATTGCTATCCTGTAAGCCTACACCAAATTAGCCTATTGTCAAGACTTCATTGAGGGATTATACAGCTGTATTCCATAAACTGTATAATCCCTGTCTTCATAATAGGCTACATGATACTAGGCCTACATGAATATAACACGGGATTAATGAAAGATCTGATTTAAGAAAGCAGAAGTAAAACCTGACTTGTGAGGATGGTTAGAAATTGGCAAACCATTCTCATTTACGTTACTGCTGGGAATCAAACCAGGGATGCTGTGGTCAGTGATGTAAGTAGCTGTTGAAAAAAACTTTTAAAAAGGTGAGAGCGAAGTGTGGAAGCGTTCAGCTTACTTGGGGCAAAATATTTTTAGTGAACACATTCTTCAAAGTGAACTCGGATGAGTCACGAAAATTTCTGAGTGAGTTTTCATTTTGCTTGTGTGAATTAGTTTAAAAGTTTCAAATAATTATAACACATTCTTTCTCTTCACTTATATTCTCTTCTCTTGAACTTTTTTTCTCTTCCCATTCCCTTTCCCTTCCTCCTTCTTCCTTCCTTCCCTTTTCTTCCTTTTTTCTTTTCTTTTCTTTTCCTTTCTTTGTTTCTAAATAATCATTAATTCTTTACAGACTAGACTCAGGAGATGTGTTTGACAAGTTGAAGGATTTCAAGCTAGTCATTGCAGCAATCAGGTATAGATAATGTTCTTGTTGTTTGAAGAAAATTCTACAGTTTTCTTTAATTTCTCAGTTTTTGATTTTCAACATATTCAACTTCATAAATATACAGAACTACAGGTAAATTAAGTAATTCTTGCCCAAGCTTGAACACTATGAACACTAGTGGCTCCGTGATAAACATGCACGCACATAGCATATGGTACAGGAGAAAGCATACATGTGCCTTACAATGCGTACATGCTTTGTATGCTACATGGACGCAACACACATGTTCCAGCTTGGCCAACAATTACTTAATTTACCTGTAGTAGTGAGAAAGTTAGTACAAAAATGATTGCGCTATATTTTGCAAGATTGTGAAAGTATTTTATGTTAATTTACATTTCATCTTTCATCTACAGTGTTGCACTGGAGGAGCTTGGGCCAAAGAGTGACAATGTGGTACGGGCATTCAGGCAACTTGGTAATGAATACAGCAAGAAATTCAAGCTACAATATCCTAGCTACAGAGATTGAAGGGAAATTGACCAATCAGCAAGTAACTCAAGGCCAGTCAAAAAATACACAGAACTTCACACTATGGATCAGCTTGTAATCGGCGGGAATTGTTAGGCTTACCACTACGCCGAAACAATACATGTAGATCGACGTTGACAATGATATAGTTGATCTGTATGGCCTATATTTTGTGTGTTAATGAACGTAGACAAAAGACAAATACAATTCTCAAAAAACATGTAGAATTTATAAAGAATTGGTTATTGAAGTACATGTAGTGTTCCACAAAGATTCACCTTATCGAATAACTAGAATTTAAGGCAAAAACTGGAATTTAAGAAAGAAACTAAAAGCGTCCTTTCCGTAAAAATCCCACTAGCAAATAATTCTTGGGATTTTCAGAGGAGGGAGCTTTCTATTTTTATGTGGGTTTCACTTTATTATTTTGTGTGTAAGATGTCTATAACAAGGAATGATTCTGATCCTTTATAATAATATATAACAAAATATACAGCCCACTTTGTTACTTGGCTACAGTAAACTGGGCTTATTTAAGGGATCTAAAATGAGCGTTTATTGCGTTTCGACAGTATTTTTTGTGGGACTTGAGAGCTCCACTCGGACCTGTCGAATTGCATTCTGAATACTGAAGCATGTCTTTCTGATAACAAATAATTTTCATTTTTGAAAATCACAATATAATACAAATTTTATGACAAATTATAAAAATTTGATATTTTTCAAATTTTGATATATAACAGTCCTCAAGTAAATTATATATATCTAATGATATATTCTTAAAGTGTATGTAGCAGGAGGAAAAGCCCGACGGTCAATTGAAAATTTTGATTTTTTCATATTGAAGATATGGATTTTTTCCCAAAAAGACCTAATTTTTTTTGGTGTTTTGGGGAAAAAATCCATATCTTCAATACTTAAAGGTCAAAATTTTCAATTGATCGTCGGCTTTTCATCCCACCTACATACACTATAAGTATAAATCATCAGATTTATAAAGTTTACTTCAAGTACTGTTAAATATCAAAAATATCAATTTTAATGATTTGCCATAAAATGTGTATTAAATTGCTAATTTCAAAAAATCAAAATTATTTGATATCAGAATGACATTCTTCGTATTCAGAATGCAATTTCGATATGTCTGATGCGCTCTGATGTCCCAAAATAAATACTGTCCAAACGTTCATACCCCAGCCCTTAAAGGAACAAATTGTGATCTACATGGTCACCTGCAACTTTGAGATTTTTATACCAATAGGAATCTAGGACTAAATATTTATGTGCAAAATCTTTCTTGAAGATTTGGTTGTTTGACAAAGACTTCATCCAATGTGTGTTTTCTGTCTGTGAATTGACAGATATTGAAACTCTCCCTGTAAAACTGGCAAAGTGTAATTGTTCCCTAAATTTTGGGCTAACTTCGCTATTCGAAGGTTCGCTATTCAAGGTTCACTATTCGAAAATTAAAAAGGTTTTCTATTACGAAGGTTCTCTATTCCGAAAACAGAAAAGGTTCTCTATTCCGGCTCTCAATTTGTATCAAACTTGTGAGAAAATCTGGGAATGTTTTTCAAAATCTCAGGATCTCGATATTCATTCATATTTGTGATGCAAATCAAGCAACTGAGATACATAAGATGTTTGTCACTGTAAGTTGATTTAGGGATTCAATCATGTTTCACTGTTCTTTGCGAGGACTGCCCGAGGGAAGTACAGCACACAGACACGCTGGATTTGAGTTGCTAAACGGTGATGAACAATGGTGAAACATGATTGGATCCCCTTCAACAACGATCGTCTAATTCACAAGATTATTTCATGCATGAAAACAGAATGTCCAGTTTAGTCATTGCTACTCAACATTACAAGATCAATGTTAGAAGACATGGTTGCTACGTCAGCACGTAAAGTAAAAGTTGTTTCCGGTTAAGTGTCAGGTGCGTGCTGTTAGACCATTTGGCACATAAAATAAACGCTGTATCGGACAAAAGTCTTTGAACGTGGCAAAGGTTCCAAGTCAGCAAGTCATTTAGATGTTTTTATTGACTTGTTCAAAGACTTTGTCCGATGCTGTGTTTATTTTATAGGCCTAATGGTCTAACGGCACGCATCGGACTCTTTACGGAAAACAACTTTTATCTCTTACAAGATCAATAATTTTTCTGTTGAAAACAGAACGATTTACTCCTGTACAAGTTTAGGTATAGGAAGAGTTTAATATTAATATTTAGCTATATGCGGTGTTATCATGCAAAATCAGTCTGAAGTCGGGCATATTCTTTTCATTTTCCTACTTTGATGTATAAAGCATTTGCAAAGCTACATTTTGCAGAAATCCCCATTGAAATGGGACAAATTTTCCAAAGATATGAGCAGTTGAAGGATTTCCAAAACAATAGGAAACATAAGAAATCATTTCCTTTGTTTGGCTATATCTCAAAATCAATATTTCAGACTTCCCGACTGATTTTGCTTGATCACATCACATATGAGAAATCTGACAGAAATGGTGTGTCCTCTGAAAAGAGTTGTATTAATCTAGAAAATTTTGGTCCGTCCAATTGTAATGAAATTTGTGTGAAGTATGTAAATATTGAATTTTCTGAAGGAATGATTTACTTGCATGACTTGCATGTTTTGTTTGGATGTTCTTTACTTTTGATAAATCAGATGAAAAACAAAATAAAATTGTTGAAGACTGTGTGATATTTGTTTTGAATGGTGTAAATAGAGTATTTGAATTGCAATTTCTATCAGGCGGTGTAGCCACCTTGTGAAGCTCAAATCTTTCTTTCATTCTTTTTGAGTGCATCTTTAAAATGCTACTATTGCCAGATGCTTACATCAATTGTGACCAAACTTGATCACAAGAAACACTGACCCATACAAGGTGTACATGTACACAGGTAGGGGTCACAGGGTCACAAAGATTCTCGTAAACAGATTTGTGTGAATCAAATTAGATTCCTGCAAACGTTTGTAGTTTACACAGAAGTTGATTTGCGAGAATCAAATGATTCCCGCAAATTTATTCTGCAAGAATCAAGATTGATTCTCGCACTATGAAACAAAATTTTGACCCTGGGGTCAAAGGTCACATAAGTCATTAGGGGGCATGTCGTGAAAATCTTACTGTTACTGTTGTAAATTCGCTGGCGAAGTGGCGTAATAATCGGATTAACTACCATAGCAATAGGTGAAAACAATTTGTGATTATACCGCACTGCACTAGTGCAACCTGCTTGTAGTGCAGCACGATACATTCACAGTTGATTTCACCTATTGCTATGGTAGTTAATCCGATTATTTATGTCATTTCGCCGGCAAATTACATGCGATAACCACCCAATTTGGTCAGAATGCCCTCAGTGTGACTTACCCTCGTCATCAATAAATAACAAATGAACAATGAAAGTTGATTTCATTTCATGACATCAATAGAGAGAAATTTTAATTTTGCACAATCAACACACATAATCTGATACATTAATATTATAGATTTTTACATTAGTTTACAATACAATTTCACATCAATACATTTTATTATGTAATTTTAAAATTTGTGTAGTTTGAAAATTGGGTCAGAAAACAACAGTATATAATTAAGCTTGATGTTGAAGATTTTGCTCTTCATGCCCAGTTCTAACTCCCCTAATAAAGTAAATGTAGTTAGAATTTTTAGGGGAAGTACAAGTTGGTGCTATTCCAAATGAGACCTACTTGGTTACATAATAAACAGTCTCTTCCGGCACTCACAGCAGTGACACATGGATGTGTTACTGGTGCAAGTGACATGTTTAGGTGATGTTACCTGCAGCAGTGACATCTGAACAGTCTCTGCAATTCACACCTATTGGAGCTAAATAACAATATGTATCATATCAGTAAGTGACTGTTGTGTGTCTGGATGAAGAGAATAGGTCTGAATAGGTATTTTCCCAAGTAAACATAGCACACTGACCCAAGGTCAGATGGACTTGTGGTTTGTAAAGTGTTGACATCAGTCATAATTGGGTGTGATAATGCTCCTCTTTACAAGTGTTACTTGGTAGGGTAACACTCTTGGCAGCCATGTTTTTTAATGGTTTTAGATGTTACTGCATGCAGTAACATTGTAAAATTTGACCTCAAATTGACCTCATTTGAAGGGCGCCGCCAAGATATGGACTGGTGTGTGTTACTTGTAGCAGTAACAAAAGTGTGTTACTGCTGTAAGTGCTGGGAGAGACTGATAAAACCAGCATCTAGCATGCCCGGAAGCATGCCATTATACAAATATTAACTGTCAATGAGTGTGATGGTCGAAATATAATCACGAGGTGAAAGATCGATTGTTCCATTCCACGAGCCGGAACGGCAAGTGGAATGGAACAATACATCTTTCACCGAAAGTGATTATATTTCACCATTACACTAATTTAAGACAGTTAATATTTGTTTTATATCACTCATGCATAAATTCTATTATTAAAATACTATTTAAGGTACGAAATACATTTTTTCATCAACATAACACCATGTTTTGCCGTGATATACTTCACATTTTGGGGTCTACCCCATAACTAAATCGGCGAGTCCAAGAGTCAGCGCACGGGTTGGCGCAGGCGCACTACAGCAGAGCACTATGATAGTAAAGACTATCACACGGAGAGGGTGATGGTAAAAATGATAAATGGTAATCAACCAATGAACTGTCTAGAATTTATGTATGAGTGATATAAATAGCTCTATACCATCTACACTTCTGTTGTCAAATTCTACTTGACAACAGCCCTCTTACCAACATTAGCCTCAGCAAACCAGATATACCGTAAAAACTCGATAGTTAGCATATGTGCTTACTATCAAACACTTTTGAAAACATGAAATTGGACTAACTGAGCTAATGGGGTTGAGACACAAATTTGCAGGTTTACTTGTTCGTATGTAACTATGTGTATCAATGATTTGCTCAAAACCCTTTACACTTTTGTGGATGCGGCTCTTCATGTTTGCATGTTTCAAAAGCACATAATAGTTTTTTACAGTACTGTGTCAAATTTCATATATGAGCTATTGATATCAATTATTTCCAATGATACTTTAGGAAAGTTAGAAGATCTGCGGCCCATTTCTCTCAATTTTACAAGCTTTGTAAGTCTCAAAAGCTTTTGTAACTTACGACGGTAAGTTCCATTTCACTACAAATGGTACCCTTGCTAATAAATAGGGATTTACTACAGGGCCCCTTCGTAAATCTAGTATTGGGTATTTGTAACTTTACAAACGGTTACTTGAGTTACAAAGGGTAACAAGTTTACTGAAATGGACCCCTGACCATACAATGGCACCGATTTGGCAGAATTCTTCATATTTTAGCATAATACTGTTGCAAAGATTGGTAGACTGTATACTTAATAATAGTAATCGCATACATACATGTAGAAAGTAACTAGTGGATATATCCAATTGAAGGCCTATTCAGTGATTTTGCTCATTCAGAAAATCGTACAATTCATCAAAAATCAGTTTTTTGCACATTTGTTAGCAGCACTTCATGCTCCCAAGCCATCGAAGGTGTCTCAACAACATCACTAGCAACAACAAATCTTCAGAGCAATAACATCCTCTGAAGATGCCGGTTGCCCTGGTGAAAGCGCTCCGGCGAGTGAAATTTGAGTAGCATAGAATAAATTTGCTTTCAATTTTAATCCTTTTTACACACACTTTCAATGGGATCACTGAATGTGCCTTTTTGTCAAGGTCAGGGTTAGAATTTTGTCCCTGCATGTGAGTATCAATCTTGACTCTCGCCACAGTATTTTACAAGAATCATGATTGATTCTCACAAAGCATCTACTAATATGATATGTAGGCTTTGAAAATATCAAGAATCAACTTCGATTCATGCAAATCTTTTGCAAAATTCAGGCACCAGAAACAAATATGTTCGATCTTTGGATCGACCGTCGATGCTGCTTCGATGCTTGTTATTAATGAACTATCAACTAATTAATCAGAATTAACGCCAAATTTAAATTGGCCAATATCCCTTCAGGCACAAATTACTATTTTATCACAATTAACAATAGTAAATTAATTGATTTCATAAATAATAAGGATCGACCAAGCATCGATTGTCGATCGAAAGATCGAACTAATTTGTTCCTATTGCCTTTGTGAAAAAAAAAAAAATGAATTGATTGATGTCATCATTCTACCATGGAAGTCAAACATCAAGTCCTGTAAAAGTGGTTATTTTCGCATGTGTGAATTTTTGCGCTTTACAATTTTTAACATTTCACTTGTTTTAAAATTAGCAATTTTGAGTTTTCTTTCATAGACCTATACATAAAAAGAACATATTTGTGTGTTTTTCTTTGCGCGATAGCTGTATTGAGCGTGAAAAGCGCGAAAATTAATGTACTTCAAAAATTTCCACTTTTACAGTATATGAAGAGCTGATTTCCAAACCGTGTTAAGTCCACAACCCCATGTGTCTCATTTACTTGTGTGATACAATCACAATTACTTTGACAAGTTTGACATTACAACAATGAGTTGTACCATCAACAAGCCATTATTTACCACAGAGATGTAAGTGAGGTAATGATCCATTTCCTGAAAATCATGCGAGCTGTTGGCGAGCAGCGGAGCCGAAGGCGAGGCAAGCAACGGGGTCCATGGGGCAGAGCCCCTGGCGGGGGTTCACCTCCTCAAAAAATTTTTTTGCTCTTTTTATGACAAATTAGCATCATCCAATTCCGAAATGTAAAAAAAATTTTTTTTCCGGAATGTTTTTTTGTCCCATTTCCGAATTCGGAAATTTCGGAAGTCTTACATCTCTGTTACCATAACAATCGCAGACTATTGTTCTCATTGGGAAACAAAGGCCTCACACAGTATTGTTACTGTTCATCCATCCACTGTTTGCTTTGGAATGGTGCATCCAACTGAAATTATAATACCTATAGCTGTCACACCCCATTGCAATATCGCACAGGGAAATCAGATACATGGGTTTGTGGACTTAACACGGTTTGGAAATAAGCTCTTCATCTCTAAAATGGACCCTGTGATTATATCTGTAATTAATACTATGTTCATTCAAACCGAGCCAAATTCAGTCATCCATTTTTCATATTTCTCCAAATCTTCTTTGCCAACACTCTTAGACACCTTCTTTACGGCTTCCTCAAAGTCCAGCATGGTGGTGGGTTGATTCAGCTCATCCTTGGGAATCTTTCTGATCTCCTCGGGCCGCAGACCTGCGATACGACGTCGCATGGCCATCATGGATGCATCCCTGCAAAGAAAAATACAAAAAACAATAATATTACTGTTCCAGAAACCTGAATTCAGTATATTTGAGGCAGTGTTTGCACTCAAATATTGAGGCAATTAAAGCTGACACACAGAGATGTCACTAAGGTCTTCATAAAAATGGAAATCAAGAATAAATATTTGATAACTAAAAAAGTAATCTAAATGCATGCAAAGTGCCGAAAGCCTTGAACGGGTGGAGTTCAGGGCCCGCCTTAGGGCCCCTGGTGGGGATTGAGGTGGTGAAGGCCCTCAAAGCTGTTGGATTTTGAGGCGCTCTATTAAAAATCTCCAATTTCAGACACTTATTTTGGGACATAATCATAACCCACAAACCTTGAATGCCTTTGACTCAGCTATGATAGATTACAGCACATAAGACTGCTTGCCCACCTTGCCACCGAAAGCCTTGTGCACAGTTATTTGCCATTGTAGTGACATCAAAATCAATCATTGCTAGGTCAAATGATGGGCAAACTTCAATTTCTAGCTAAGACCATGGTTGCATACCAACTTTTAGCCAACCTATCGACTGCTCAGTGCCAGAAGAGGGTAAGAATAGCTGCCATGTGTAGATATGAGTACTATATACTGCATATAAATTGTCAAATGTTCACAAGGCAGCTATTACACTTACTCACTTCTGGCACTGAGCAGTCATTAAGTGGATTGAACCCAGCACCTTATAATCAGAGGGTACTAAGCACTGTGACAGGCTTTCCCAAATATTGTACAGAAAACCACTCAATGGCAATGGTAATTGAAGCCAAATGGGTCCACCTACCTGCAGACATTGGTGATATCAGCCCCAGAATAGCCTTCCAATTTGGCTGCGATAGCTGCTAAATCTGTAGAGTCATCAATGGGCACCTCACGAAGGTTGATCTTCAGAAGCTACTCCCGGCCTTCAGCTGAAATGCATAGGTCAATATTTGGTTATGTTAATGGTATTCAGGTTTTTTCCAGTCAGTTGAGGAACACAATGTCCACATTTTTTAGTAAGTTCAATAATACAAAAGTTGCTATATTACACATCGTTTTACAGCATGGCGAAATAGCACCATTTCGATATGAAAATAATTAACGCAATATATCGTAGGCGATATCGTACATGCTTAGATCAAGCTGTGACTGGAGACAGAGACTCTATTTTGCTGATAAATTACTGACCATAATCAGGTCCAGAGTCAGGTTTGAGGTTTCATGTTGGCGTGAAATTTTAAAGAATATCCCACTTGCTTTATATCCCTATTGTAACCTTTAATGCTGTGTGCTAGCCATAGGCTTCAACATAAAAAAAGTCCAAAGTTTTGAGATATTTTCACAAAATATCAAGAGCTATCTCACGAACCACTGAATCAATAATAGGCTTGTTTGTACTCATTTTAATGCATTTTTCATTCTGATTCTAAATATGGTCATGAAAATTTACAATTCTGAAATTTATGAACTAAATAAAAAATGACACTTGTTGTCTGCAGTCAACACTCGCGTGAAGAGAGTGAACAAAGCAGGGACTGTCTTTTGGAATTTGAAGGAGAGCATTAAATAGCTCTTCTGCAGCCTTCAAGGAGAGCTGTTTAGAGCATTTACAATTGAATGTAAGGAGAGAATGGTCAACTCCCAGGGGTCAACTAAGGCGAGTTAAAAATCACTCTTTTATACAAAGAGAGCAGTAGAGAGCGATTGCTCTCGCTCTCCTAAAAGGCAGTCCCTGACAAAGTATGGTGAGACGTACCACAAGGGAGTGGAATGTAGACTCTCTTCTCCAATCTTCTTCTCAGTGCCTCATCAATATCCCAGGGGAAGTTTGTGGCTGCTAATACCATCACTGTCTTGGTGGCATCCTCTCCTCCTGTTGCACCTGTTACACCTGATAAAATAAAATAAGAAATAGATGCATTGGGCTATTCCATTTAACATCCATACTCAGTGTCGAAATAAGGAAAATATGGAGTTTGTCCGAGGATAACTAAAGCATAAATTCTTCTTGTCCTCAAAACACTTTGGTTGTCCCCAAAATGTGTCTTTTGTTCTGGGAAATCTGTCACCATTCTGATCATGCGGATCTCAAGTACTGCCGCCATTGGGTAACTCAGTGAAATGGTCAATTAAAAATATTCAGAACTGGACATGCTGAACAAGTGGACATCACATTATACTAAAGTCAAAAATCAAAATTTAATGTCAAGTTTTATATTTAATAAAATCATGATTTTGGAGGTAAAATATAGTGGTTGTCCAGGGGATAAGTACATAGCTCAATATGCTTGTCCCCAGTTAAGTGATTTTTGGACAAGAGGATAAGTGCTTATTTTGAACACTGTCCACACTACCCCTGTGGACGATTTAGATAAAGTCTTCAACAGAGGGAGTATGAGTTTCAAATAGAACAGACAATTGGGTAACTTCTATTTGAAGTTCTCACTCCATTTGTGGAAGATATAGGTAACGCCATAATACAGGGGGAGTATGGGTTTCAAAATGATTAACCCTGATCAATTACATTTGAAAAACATAATCCCTCTGTGGCAGATATTTCCAAAATCTTCGACAGGGGTAGGGTGGATTTTAAATGGAATAACCCATTACTTGGATTTAATCATGGAGTTTATTGCAGCTATATTGACTAAATATTCTTACAAACCAAACTGCATCACTGGTTCAAAATTGCAGCAGTTGGAAGCTTGATAATGTCATAACCAGGAGGGGGGGGGGTGCAGTATGTCCTCTCAAAATATATTGTCACAGAAAATTGGGATGAGATTCTACTATGAAAACGATGGCCAGTGCACTCAAGCTTCCAGAGAAATACGGCAGTATTTTGCTCTGATTGACTGCCCCAGAGCCCAAATGGATCCTAATGGAAATATTTAAAGCATCACAAGAGACTTCCTTTGGTTGTCCAGGATTGTGTACCCGAAAAAAGGGTTAGACATCGACCATGGGACAACCTCTTGGCCCCCCAGAACCAAAGGGGCGCCACAACATCTTGTTTGACGTCATCTACATCTGTGACGTCATCGAAGGTGTCTCAACAACATCAATAGCAACACCAAATCTTCAGAGCAATAACATCCACTGAAGACGCCGGTTGACCCGGTGAAAGCGCTCCGGCGAGTGTACCAAATTTGTGTAGCGTAGAAGTTTAATTTTGGTTCTACCGAACAAATCAATGTTAAAAAAAGGAAATTGTGATTTGTAAGTATTCCTTACCATCCATTTGGACCAATAGTTCAGACTTGACACGTCTGCTGGCTTCGTGCTCTGAGCTGCTTCCTCTTTTACTACAGATGGAATCGATCTCGTCTATGAAGATTGTGCTGGGTGCATAGAACCGTGCCTGCATGGGTGGAAACAAGGTATCACACAATTGTTAGGGGTCGTCCAATGTTTTAAAGTGTACGTATGAGGGGGAAGGGGTAAAAACTAACCATGATGTGTACTATGAACAAAAATCACAAAATGGCATTTTATTTTCCACAGGCAAATAAAGAAACAGGTAAATTAATGAGTTTTTTTTTAATGAAAAGAAAAGAAAGAAAAGGAAGAATTAATCTAAGACTAAAAATAGCAAAGATGATACAAATATCAAGTGGTAGGAATACGATTTTAGGATTAAATAATATTGTTTTGAAGTTATAGGGAGAATGTCACGGATTACTAAAACATCATTATAGAGAGCGCCCTAATTAATTCATCAATGAGTGTAGGGTGTGTTACTTTTAGTACAATATTGATTGGGACCGGTATCCGAAAGCAAAATGATCGGTGGTCGGCCACCTCAGATCTAGGATGGATCGGTGCATCACTATGTTATGCAGATTTGTCTGACTGGGTAAAAAAAGCACAGCACACATTTTTTCCTTACCATCTCAAACAATAGCCGCACCAATTTCTCAGACTCGCCATGGTATTTGGATGTCAGGGAAGATGAGCTCACATTAAAGAAAGTAGTCCCGCACTCACAAGCCACCGCTTTTGCAAGCATGGTCTTACCGGTTCCTGGGGGACCGACCATCAGGACGCCCTACGATATCAGATGGGAAGTTTATGAAAGAAAAAGAGAAAAGCGCCACCAAGTGGCACAATTACATACCATTTCAAAGAGAAGTCGCATGAGTTTTTCCGACTCTCCCCGCCACTTTGAGGTTAGTGATGATGAGGACACATTGAAGAATGTAGTACCACATTCGGTGGCCACCGCTTTGGCCAGTAAAGTTTTACCTGTCCCTGGTGGGCCCACCATCAACACCCCCTGCCAAGAACAATGGTACAACCCCATTATGACTTTCATATTGGGCTATTCCATTTGCAATCCATACATGACCTTAATCTCCCACACAGGGGTGTAGATTTCAAATGGAGTCACCTATTCAGGTAGTCCCATTTGAAATTTACAATCCCTGTGTGCAAGATTAAGGTCATGTCTGCCATAGGGGGGTGTGTGGATTTAAACTGGAATAGCCCATCTCAGTTTCTCAGTTGTCATTTAAGTTAGCTTCCACTTTTTATACTAATATGTGAATATCAAAACTATTCAAGTTAGAGTGTCATGCATCAATGTCATGAATATTGAACTTCTGGCTACCAAGGTAGGACATTTTGTTGACATTGTTTAGAGAATAAACAATAGGAATTTTTGTTTTTACTATCCACTACCATGTGATAGATGACAGGCAGGTCCAATATTTTGAGTAGTGGATGCTGGCTGGGTTGACCTGCCTGTCAAAAATGTTTTAAATTCCAGTCACATTATAATCAAATATGCCATATATTTATGGAACCAGAAGTTTTTACGTTTTACAGAAGCTTCAAAAATTTGAGTCCGGGGACTATTTTGGGGTTGCTGGGGGGAGCCGGGGAATCATTCAAATATTTATGTTCCAGTACTCAAAAAATATTTGCGGTCAGTAGATTTGAGAAGGACAAGGTCGGGTGACCGGAATCACATTTATAGTTTTGTCCAGGCTTGCCAATATTTCTACAACATAATACTTATTATTCTAGTATTATTCCCAAATAACAAAATGGTTAAATCAAGTCCTGATAGAGATTATTTGCATATCATGGTAAATGATTTGAAATATTTCATCAATATATGATTGGGGCCAAGTTTTATAAACTTCTAATGGTTGAAGTGTGTGAGGATATAAGAGAGTTACATAGCATTTTATAAGGGCCCGTACCTATTTATCAGTGTGCAGCCTTCCCCAGCCAGCTAAGCAAGCTGCAGGTTACTGCAGGAATAATGCTTAAGCTCCCATTGAATGAGGGATTCCCCAGCCATGCTGGGGAAAGCTGCGGACCAGTAATTAGGTGTGAGCCCTATGGTTAAAATCAGGCCGCGACAAATTTTATTTTTTAGCTTGCCCGATCGGGCAGGCAATATCCAAAAATTGGTTGCCCGAAATTGCCCGAAATTAACCCATATTCCCGGCAACAATTGTCGACAAAGTCACATACCGTACTCATCATGCAGTGCAGTGCATAGTACCGTAAGTGTGCCGAATTTGGCAGTTTCATTCTTACGGAAATCCAATACTTTTCTCAGTTAAGTTGATAAATAAATGAGTATTCATGAAATGCATAAAAATGAACATTTCATTCAATTATTTCACTGTTTGTTTCTTACATGTGGAAAATAATGTGTATTTTATGTGAAATTTTGTCAGTAAAGTCACGGCGATTTACGTATTTCGCCAACCACTAGTACATCTCAATCTCAATCATATGCAAATACATGGCCAGCTGACGTCATTGACGTCATGATATTTGCACGAAACGGGTTCTATAATTGGCCAAACTTCCAATACGTCACGTAACGGCATGATGTTCATTAGCATATATACATGTATATGTCTGCAAGTCTGGTGTGGGATACGAAAGTGCCTAGCGAAATTTGAGTTCCATTTCAAGAAGTTTTCTACTTTGTTTTGACGTTTTTTTACTTCTGTGAACACGCCAAGTTGGACAGAAATACTCCATTTTAAATCATCAAGCCTTAATTGGTTTAACTTTAGACTTGCCCGATCGGGCACAGCTCTTCAGAGTTTTAATTGCCCGACAAAAATGTGATTGCCCGGGCTATCGGACAGGCGATTTGTCGCAGCCTGGTTAAAATAGAATTCATCTTTTAATTATTTATGTGCATTTCTTTCATTCTAGTTACCAGATAAAAGTGACTAAAAATGCAATACAAAAAGAAATAATTTGTTCACATTTTTCTGCTACAAACCTAGTTTAGCATAAATAGCTCAAACTATTCCTTACCTTCCATGGTCTCCGGATACCCTTAAAGTAGTCTGGCATCCATAGAGGTAAGACCACAGCTTCTTCTAAGAGCCGCTTGGCCTCTGTTAAACCAGCTATATCACCCCTGAGGATGAACAAAATTTAATAAGAAAAAATTAATACTTTGTGGTTTAGATACTCACAAATTGAGGTTACTGTGGCGCTAAAGGATCGACACCTTAGTCTGGTCATTTTATAAATGAATTTAGAAGAGCAGCAACGACCCCACTTGCATTACATTCCAGATGTTAAATCTACATAGAAATTATGCAAAATTTGAGGAAAAATTAATCGGACTTTGATTGATTGATGGATGGATGGATTTGAGGAAAAATTAATCGGACTTGGATGGATGGATGGATGGATGGATGGTGGGAGGGAGGGATGGGATGGGATGGGATGGATGGATTTACCAATGAACATCAGGATTTCTCTGCACAATATCCCGCTCCACATTCTCTACCAAATCTTTATCATAACCAGCTGGATCAAATTTCTTTTCATTGATTGATTGATTGATTGATTGATTGTCTTACCAATGAACATCAGGATTTCTCTGCACGATATCCCGCTCCAAATTCTCCACCAAATCTTTATCGTAACCAGCTGGATCAAATTTCTTGTCATCCCCTTCTTCCCCTGTAGGTGAACTCTTCTTGTCCTGCGAAAATAAAAATTTTGAAAAGAAAGAAAATGTCATCAAAAGGATGGAAGAGAGAGAGTGATTAAAGTCCAGTAAGTGCAAAATATATCATAGCACTATCTTAATCAAAATGTAAGCCCACCCAACTTTGAGTAGTCAGCTCTAGTATGGTCAAAGGGTATATGTAACATGATTAAGGGTTAAGACTACAGTATTTTTATGGAATTATTATTATTTTTTTTTTTTGTATTTTCGGGTGTTTTTAAAGCTTCTTGTGCAATTTTTCGGGGAAATCTCGCTTTTCAATATTTTGGATCTCGTTTTTTATTTCAAAAAATTGTGTTTTTTTGCCGGGGCCTAATTAAGGGAAATTAGTGAATATTGATTTTGAGATATGGACAAAGAAAGTGTTAAAATTCTTTAGATTTAGATAAGTTTTCAACAATTGACATAACTTTGCAAAGAAAAGTCGTATCAACATGGGGTTTGTAAGTTTTGGAAAGCTCGAATTCATGTCCTCTTTAGAAACATATTTAAAACTCATTTTTCGACCAGGGTCGACATGTGACTCATTCCCCTTGATCATGTCACATATCTCCTATTTTATTTACATTGATCACTGTAGTTTGATTCCAAAGCTCGTAATCGGTGGGCTTTATAACATCGAAGATTAATATCAATTTATTTGATTTTGAGAATTGTCTGGTGACATATCGGCAGAAACATCACAAATTATTAATTATTTTCTTTACCACACAAAAATATAGACCATACAGGTCATGCCACTCTCTACTTCTTGGCATAGTGGTAAAAGCCTTGGTCGAGGGGGGGGGGGGCAAAATAAAATTTCTGGGACACAGTTGAAAAAATTGCAGTTGCATTACATAGATACATACATATACCGGTTTTATTTTTAGAGACACTGTACATGTCTTCGGGCTTTGAAGAAAGGATTTATTTGGATGATGTATGTGCGTAGGCACGCACAAATGTTGCATTTTACACTAGTTTTGCCCATGATCTGGATGGAAAGGGCTTCATTGTGACAATGTGCGTGTGTATCATGCAAAATTGTTGGTATTTTACAAGATTTTGGCCCATGATCGGGGTGAATTTTGGTTTTCCTTTTTCTTTTCCTTTGCCCTTTTTGTCAGAGGGGTACTTTTTTCTTTAATTTTTTTGTCAGGGGAGCACTCTGCCCCCCTGCCTATGCTACTGTGATCTCATACAACAAATCATCTCTTGCTAGTGATATTTCATTTCTGCAAAGCCAACTGTGATTGAAATCACAGGAAATAAGAAGGATCCGGTCAATTTCAATGTTCAGATAACAAATAGTACATTACTTGTTAACTATTTGTGCATTACTTTAACAAGTAATGCATTTTAACAAGTAATGCACTACCGTAAAACCTCGTCTACAAGCATATAGAGTGCTTTTGATGAAAGCCATCCATCGACAAAAGTTATAACATTATGGAGTTTGAACAAATAAATTATCAATACAAACATATACAAACAAGTAATATATAACAAGTAATGCACTATTTGATATATTTTTTGACACCTCTCCTTTCTCAAGGAGAAAATTTGTAGCTTGTCTGGAAATTTGAAATTCAAACGCTGAAAACTCTTAAAACATCGTCGTTTGGCAGGAAAAACCTCCTATGTGCTTTTAGCCCATGAACATGTTTAAAACAAAATGCCAACAGGTTAAATTTGAGGTTTTGCTTTAAACATGTTCAGGGGCTAATGACACATAAGAGGTCTGTCCTGCCCAAAGATGACATGTACTGATACTAACCTTATCCCCTTTACCCCCTTTCTTGTCACCTCTATCCCTGCTACCACCACCTGCCCGACCTCGTGGATCCCCTCGTCCCCCTTGTGATGGACCGCCACGTCCTCCACGATCACGACCCGCGACACGTTGAGATGGCTTGCTAGGTTCAGAGCGACGTGGTGGTTCCTTACGTGCGCCGCCTCTCTGGTACTGAGGAGATGGCCTGAGTAGTAAAACATATCATAAATAATAATTAAAAAATCACTTAAGGTGGTACTACATCTTGATAAATTTGTAACTAATTTTGCATTTTTCTCAAAAAATAATAACACACTCACCACACTGGTAACAAAAGTTATGTATATTATAGGGGCATGGAATCCAGTTACTGCACTGGAATTTCAGTGACTCAAGACAAGCGTTATTTATGATAAGAAAAGATGTACCGCTAGAATGTACCTCATTTCTTAACATATATAATGAACCACTTGTCTTGAAGTAATTGGATTCCTTGCCCTATAATATACATAACTTTTGTTATCAGTGTGTAGTTATTTTTGAGAAAAATGCAAAATTAGTCAAAATGACCAGGGGTGTAGTACCACCTTAAACAAAAACAAGAATCATTAAGGGGTACTACACCCATTGATTTTTTTTTTGCATTTTTTGCATTTTGTGAAGAAATTACAAAAAAAATTGGACAAAGTGGTATGCAAAATGAAGGGGCAAATCTTCTCGTTTTATTGGTGGCATCGGTATCAATGTAGCTTACATGCTTTTGAAGATAGAAGCCAAAAGGAGGTACATCACTGATGATTTAAATTCACTTCATTTTGGAAAGCTTACTATCAACGAATTTCGTTAAAATTTTGGATATGTGTTGCTAACACATTAGGGAAATAATGTTGATATGTAAAATGGGAATAAGTGGTCCCTGATTTCTTTTATGACTTCATGAACTTGGTGCTCCACAACTATCAAAAAACGAACCGGTTAAAATGCTTCTATTTTCAATGTCGAGCTATATTTTGTATTTTGAACTTGCAACACTATGTCACTGAAACTTAATTAAGCCATAGGTAACAGGTTACCACAACCACACTACAGCAATGTTGAAAAAGATTGTATTTTTGTCACCTATACCACCATATTAGGTAGTTTCCGTAAGCTTCATTTTTGTGATTTTGGTAACTATTTTATATTTATTTGCCCAATCCAACTCAACTAGGCAATCTAAATTGTACTCACCATTTACATCCAAAGGTATTTTAGTATATCCACCTCACACATTTCCATATATATCCAGTAACAGACAAAATATCAAAATTGATGCCTCATTATGACATGTATGACATCACAGACTATCACATGTATTCAAAATTGATGCCTGAATTTGACCTGAACCAATTGACCTATAACCTGACCTTTGATGACCTTATAGCCTTTTTTAATCTCTTTTCCTAACAACATATTATAGAAGATACATACATGGTGTAGTATTAATTGTCTATGTGGAAGAGATTATTTAGGCCTATTTAATTTATTCAGTGTTATAATCAGTGAGTATATTTCTATAGATAGTATAACAAAGGATTTAATGTATTCTATTCATGTATTCTACTTGGACATGTTCAATAGAATATATTATGGTTTGTTTTGAAACATACATCTCAGTTACCAGGATACAGTAAAACAAAAAAATATATAGGGCTAAAATGATTTTCTAAAATGGTCTAATACCACTTTGTATGTAGAGATATTTTATAAATTCAGGACATGAGATGATGAACATATAAATATACTTTATAAATTTGCAATAAAAAAAAGAAGATGGGTACTGATGAAAATCAGGGTATTAAATCGCCTTAAGGTAATACACTATTTTAAAGTGTTGCGATTTGGTAGTTCACAACATCTTGCGAATGGTAATGAGCTTTGGCAAAAATTGCATTGCTCATTTCATTTCCTTGCGAGCGTGTGGAAGAATTCAAATATCACAGAAATAATTTTGTAGGTCCTGTGGTTCTTGAGTTATGTTGTAAAGAGGGCTGAAACAACAACACTTTTGTAAAATGTACATAACTCATTAACAACAATAAATTAAGCAAGTTTTCAAATTATATAATTTGTAGAATGAACCTTTGCAAAACATCAACGTGTTATTTGTCAATAATTTATTGATCTAGAGAATGAAAATCGATTTTTTTTTTGGTTGCTTCGACCAACAACTCCTCGTCTACCCTTAACACTGAAAATGTATGCATTCTAATTAGAAAATTAAATGACTGTAGAGGAACTGGAAAATGTGTAATCTTCACACAAAATGCATTTTACTTAGAGTTGGCCGAATCTAGATCAGCAAATGAGAAATTGGGTCGATCAGAGTTGAATTGGCCTTGAATCAGGACTAGGGAAAATTTGATCCGCTGCCGATCTACTTTACCGATCTCTGAAAGTCTCAGTTAAAATGACAAACCTCTGCACTATAATACAGCAGAAAAACTAAAGAGAAATACTCTTACACTAATCATGTCTTAATTCCTACATGCTTTTTTGGAAACAGGAATCAAGAGAGAAGATGAACAAAGAAGTTATATAATTTGTTTTGGCTATAAAAAGTAGTATTTTGTAGTACCTGGGAGTGTTAAGGTTATAAGGTAACCGTTAAAGAAAACCCTATATCAAGTATCGGTAGTCCGAAAGCTGTCTACCTGTCATGTTCATCTTTCTCTAAATTAAAGTGGCAAGTTTTCTGTGATTAAAACACAGAATTCCACGATTTTCCGTAGGTAATTTTAAATACTTAATTCTGTAATTTCATTAGAAAGGATGGAATGCCCTTGTGCTAGATAGGCCTACAGAAGATGCGCACCACTAAAAAAGTTACTTGCATTATATTTTTAGTTGTTTTAAGGTTGATATCTCTGAAGACAGACTTCATTTTCATTATTTTTACCTCACATTCTCATTTTTTTTCTTCATTTTTTATTTTTTCTCAAGGAAAAACACATTGTCCGTGAAATTCATTGTTTTCTGTTTTTTCTTAAATTCTGTGTAAATTCCGTGGATTTTTCCATTTTTACGAGACACAGAGAACTTTCCACTTTACTCTAAATGATATTCTACCACGACCTTTGCCCAATATGTGTACAACTCACACATTTTGGTATAGGTCATATTCAACTTCATATTGGACAGACTATAATAGTTGAAGCCCTGGACACACTAACCTGTGTTCTACTGGTGTCGGTGGAGGCCACACATCAGGATCTCTCTCAGGTTCATGCTTTGGCTGTGCAGCAGGTTGACGATATGCTTGAATGCCACCGTGATCGTGGACTGGATCTGATTTGAAACTGCTCAATGTTGCGTTGATATCCTTGACATGGTCATATTCTTGCGATAGCTCCTGTCTTATCTGTGAACAAAGACAGTTTGTACATCTATCTTGTTGGTTGGGAAGAGATTCTTTTTAAAAGCAATTGCGACTATTCCGATCCATTGATCTGGATGAAACACTAGTTTCACTCACAAATAAATTTGCGTATTAATATTCTGATATTGGCAGGCCAACATACTGTAGTACAGGTAAAAATTCCTCCTCTTGACCATCAGGCTATTAGGCTATATACAAAAGGAATATGTTCCCTTGTTGTTAGTTTCACGGTAGCTGCACTTTGAAAAGCATGAAAGTATTAATGCCCGCACAAATTTCCACTTTCACCGTATATTACAAGCCGACGTCGAACGTCGGCTTGTGCTGTCTCTTCCCAATTCTTTCTTCTTCTTTCTTCTGGCAACCAATCGTGACATTTTGCGTGACTTGCCACGTTTCGCCCTAGCTCTCTTATGCTTCGACAGATTTCAACCATACACTACGGGATTCTCACCAGACCCTTGTGGCCCAGCAAGCCGGCTGCAACTCGCGAATACCTCGTGGCGTAGGTACTTTGAAGGTACTCCGAGTACCGGCACTGGTACTCACCTGCCAGGTACTCTGCAGCTGAGTACCGACATGGGTACTCTGGCAAAAAAAAAAATGAGGCAAGCGGGGTGCCATTTCTTATTTATTTCTGTTGCCATATTGATTTATATTGATTAATATGTTCTTGATTTATGTTTCTTATTTTATTCTTTGGGCATTTTTAAGCGGATAAGTTAAGTGGGCCTATTAGTAAATGAGTGAATAAATAAGTAAAGAACAATACATATGTAAGTAAATAAATAAGTAAGCAAATAACTAAAGTAGTAAGTAAATAAATAAGGAAATAGGTAAACAAGTAAATAAGTTATTAAATAAATAATAACCCAAAGATCTAACTAACTAACTAACTAACTAACTAACTAACTAACTAACTAACTAACTAACTAACTAACTAACTAACTAACTAACTAACTAACTAACTAACTAACTAACTAACTAACTAACTAACTAACTAACTAACTAACTAACTAACTAACTAACAACTAACTAACTAACTAACTAACTAACTAACTAACTAACTAACTAACTAACTAACTAACTAACTAACTAACTAACTAACTAACTAACTAACTAACTAACTAACTAACTAACTAACTAACTAACTAACTAACTAACTAACTAAATAGTAGGGAGATAGGTAAATAACTAATTATACAATTTAAGGCCCTTCGCACTTGATTATTAGTTTCCTGTTTACCGCCCGCGTCCAAAATTGAAAATCTCAAAATAATTAATTATTTTATTTTTATTTCTAATTTTCTCCTTTAAAATAACTTTCAACTACTTCTACTTCCCATTTTCTGACTTTAATAATATCAACAATAATGATGAATGAACAAAGATTACAACTCCACCTTCACTTATTTATAAAATCAAATATTGTTGTGAAATAATTAAATGCCCGTTCTAGTCAAAACGAGTCAATAGTTGCTTGTAATAATTCAAACTAAATAAAGAAAATAAAAGACAATTAATAATTAATAATTAAAAGTCACCTCGTCCCTTTTTCAAAATCTTTAACAGGAAACTAATAATCAAGTGCGAAGGGCCAAATAAGTAAATAATTAGGTAAATAATAACTAAATAAGTAAATAAACAAGAAAATAAGAAGATAAGAAAATAACCAAGTAAGTAAATAAGCAACTAAATAAATAAATGAATAAATATCTAAATGAGTAAGTAAATAAATAAGTGAAGATAATAAATAAGTATAAAAACAATTAAATAAATAAAGAAAGAACTAAGTAAATTTATAAGTACATAAGTAAATAAATAAGTAACCAACTAAATAAATAAACAGGTAATAAATAAATCAGTAAAACAACTAAAGCAAGTAATGAGTTAATGAATAAAAAAACATATGAACATAAAATACATGATGTAATCTTTTCTAAATATTTCCGAAAAATAATAAATTTACTAAATATAAATCAAATAACATAAAATTACAAATGAAAACAACCAAGCTGAGCAACCATCAGCCAAGCAAACAGCTAACTAACCAACCAAGTAAACAATCAAACAAACAAAAAACCGTGTTACTTTCCTAACAGAACAAAACGGAAAACAAAAGAAAAACAACGGAATTATAACACTGTCGCCGCGCACGGAAAAAACTGCATTGTGCAACAAGCAATTGCATCCAGATCATAACAAATTAATAATTCCACTTCAACGCGTTCGTGTGCAAGCCTTGTTGAACGCGTAGTTGAACGCCGCAGTCGGCCGCGTAGTTGGCCAACGGCGCGGGCGCCTTTGAAGTCAATGAACTTTACGATCAAAGGACTTTAGCGACGGAGTACCTCGCGGTGAGTACCTTCACTGCTGACACATGGGTACACCATGGATGCGGTTACTGTGCAGGTACTTCGGCTGAAGGGCCATTGAAGTGCCCACGACTAGGGTGTGCGTATAAGTCACCTACTCGGTGCATCGCAGTTGACTCTTAGGTGACGCATGGTGGAGTATCGATGTAAGTACTTTGCTACGGGGTATCTACAGTATGGTGGCCGACGCTGGTACTTTGGTGTAGTACCAACGTCGGCCACAAAGGGATTGTGTACTCGGTAGTAGCAGCGGTAGTAGCCGCGAAGTAACATTGCAGCAGAGGTACTACGTCGCCAGGAATCTTGTAGTGTACTTGAGCCAAATGACCACTGGACTAGGGCAAACCTTCCATTTGACTTTGACCTCGCTGTGACCTTTGACCTAGCTATAATGGTCAAAAATGTGATTTCACAAAAAATGCTACTTCTTCCACAAATTTCATGCGATGAGAACATGGTTATATCATGTGACTTGACTTTAGTCGGTGTCTATAGGGTGTGCTCAGATAAGGGGTCAAAGGTCATTAAGGGGTCATTTCCGGTCAAAGTCTAAAAAATATTCAAAAATCACTGTCTTTACAAATTACATAGCAGAGAGTCGCCATTAGCACACATGCATTGCTACTAGCCAGGGTCTTTAGGATGCCTACAGTTTTGGGGTCAAAGGTCATTAAGGGGTTACTTCGGTCAAAAACTAAAATTATCAAAAATGTTCAAAAAAATTTATCTCTTAATGTAAACAGACCAGAGTAATATAACCATCATACATGAATCAGTGTTTCCTGATGTATGCATGGTATTTTTATTTGGGGGGTCAAAGGTCATTAAGGGTCACTTCCTGTTTTTAGCTGAATAACTTTAAGAATTTTTATCTCGACAACTAAACATAGTAGAATTTTTTAATTAAAATTGGAACAATGCATTTTGTCGGTGTACATAAGGTTTTTTTTCATTGAGGTCAAAGGTCATTAAGGGGTCAAAAGGTCAATCAAAAATTTTCAAAAAATCAAAATCCATGTATAAGTTCGATTAAGCTGAAATTCACCAGGAATATATCTTATGACATCCTAAGCACAATGCAAGAGCAGTTGACCCCATCCGTAACCCAGGGGTCAAGTTATAGGGGTAAAATTGCGGCTTGTATTCAGCGTCTGTTGACTCTAGTTACTTTATACTTCTGTTTATCATCATTCCAAGTTGACCAAAAAAATTGGCTATTCCAGTTGACACCCAATTGAAGACATGACCTTAGTTTTCTACACAGGGAGTGTGAATTTAAAATGGAGTCACCTGAATGGGCAACTCCATTTGAAATCTACATACAACCTGTGTGGGAGATTAAGGTCAGGTCTTCTATATGGATTTCAAATGGAAAACCCGAATAGTTCTGAAAGTGATATTAGTGCTGGGCAATTCCACGGTAACGGAAGGACATTTGCACTCAAAAACGACTTTTCAAACTTGGATATCAAAAACACCTTTATTAGTTATATCAAACTAATGTTACCATTTCATTACTAATACTGCTACCTTCAAATATCACATCTTTTTTTCACAGAAATACCTTTCGCGTATGAAATATGAATATTAATGAGCTCGGTAACGGAAGGACGGTAAAACAGACATGGATTTTTTACCTAAATTTCTTTTGCATAAATTATGTGAATTTTGTAAGGCAACATTGTTTTCAAGGGGGGAAATGTAATCCTTTAAGTGTTAGCTACTTAATATCACTTTTCATTTGAATTTATGTGTTTTGGTAATATAATTACAATGCCTTTTAAGTGGATTAGCCATGGTAACGGAAGGACAGTAACGGAAGGACAAAAGGTTTACTAAATTTTAGAGGATAATAAAATACATAAGAAATACAAAAATCATGAAAAACACCACAGTATGTAAAACTTTCAACTCTCATTGAGCAAGTTTGTACAGAAAACCTGTAACAACATCTTAATGAGGATGTGTAAATTGGATCCAAAGTGAGGCAGTTTTTCTTTAAAAATCCCAAAATGTGTCCAAAAAACAGGTTTTTTGAAGAAATTTCATTGTAGACATATTTTTAATTATCTGTAAGATAGCTCAAATGACAGAGCACATTGAACTCTTTCATCTGATACCAAATGTGTCATTGTAGCATTTGTAGTTTCAAATTAAAGTTCTAAGCATTTTTCAATTTTTTTCTCATGTCCACTTTGGTGTGGAATTGCCCTGCTATCCTTTCATCTGCTTTAGAAGTTGGATATGTTTCTGTCTATCAGAAGTTGACTTTGTCACCTTATAGTCCAAAGGAAATTTGTGCAGTTCCTGGGATGTGTTCAAAAGCTTTTTGGCTTTAATCCGTTTATCAATTCTCGAATAAATTATCCTGAAATGATTTGTGTAAAATTGAACCAAGTTGATTCTAGTACCGGTACTTTTTTAATAATCTACACACAGTAAATTATATGTAAGAATCCCACAATTCCAGCAAAATTGCACTAGTTATTCCAGTTGAAATCCATACATGTACATCCCTATGGAAGACATGACCTTAATCTTTCACACAGGGAGTGTTTTTTAAATGAATGGGTGACTCCATTTGAAATTCACATTCCCTATGTGGGAGATTAAGGTTATGTCTTCCATAGGAGGTGTATGGATTTCAACTGGAATTTTGCACACTGTGCGAAAATAATCCTAAACCTGATGTTGTCCTCACAATGAAGTGCATTATCAAAACCAATTCAAGCTCCACTCAGACCTAACCCTCCTACCTTTTGCCAACGATGCTTGCGATCAGGCTCCCTGATGGACGTCACCATTTTCTGTATCTGTTGGATCACACCCTGGTAGTACACCATTGAGGTCTCGTAGTTTCCAAGCAGGGCATACTCCCGTGCCATCTTGGTATTCTCACCGATCTCCTCCACATTCATGGTTACAGGTTATCTGTGAAGTTACGACAAAGTTTGGGAGAATAAGTGCATGGAGTATTGGAAATAACTTGAATGGAGTATTGGAAATAGCTGGGTTTTCTTTTGCGTGATGTACACTGTTTGATGTTTAAGTCCATCAGCCAATTTGTAGCCCAATCCGCAAGTACCTGTAGGTCTTCTTGGAGAATGTGATGATCCTCTTGGTTGTGGATCTCATAAAGGTCAAGGATGGAATTGTCAGCAAATAGCCTGATTAATTCAGCATTTCTTATACAAGTCCAATTGAAACACTTACTGTATGCGACGTTTCAAGAGCTAAGGTCTGCTCTTTTCATCAGCCAGATGATAATGCACTGACACTGCTATTCAAAAGTATCTCATTTTGGAAAATGGATCTCATTTTGTAATCATCTCAAATTGAATTTAATTGACTAGCGGAATAATGCCCGCGCTCCGTGCGGGCCTCCGCTAGTTGAGTAAACGTGAGCGATTACTAAAACGGGACGATATTTTTTCTTTCTATTTTTCTTTTATTTACTCTCTTTCTTTCTTTATTATTTTTGCTTCCTTCCTAACTTTCTTGTGTACTCGTGCTTTTTTAAAATAGTTTTCGCAGGCCTGATCCCGTTATCCCATCCCCGCCCCGTATACCATAAACCTGTACGCAAGTTGGCCATGCGCAAGTGGCGCATGTCGTGTACGCTGACGCTAACGACGGCTCAGTTTATGCTAGACATGTGGACGCGTTGGTTGGCATAGGCGCGGCGGTAAACAAACAACCGCTATATATTTGCCCGAAAAAATCACTTTTTACTGATTGAGGCCAATTCTTGACCGTTTTCAGCTAAATTTTTGCAGAACCGTCTCGGTATATTCCTCAATCTCCAGGTCTATGAATTTGGCGACATTTGGATCGAAACAGACAGAGCCTTTTACTCACCCTCATAGTCAGTCACATACAACAGGGGTTCAAATTCGCAATCAATTGCTGGAACCAGTTTAGGTTCTCATCAGAACCAGGCTTTCGATTCCCGCAAAATATTGAGAAAAAAAAACCGGTAAAATCATAATACCCTATAAATAGGTGGGAATTTGTATGCAACTTACTATAACATTATTAATAACAAAATCAAGTTGATTATCTTTAAGGTTTTTTTGTTAAAAGCAGCTGTTTCAACTTTGAATCCTGAAAGTAATTTTTAGTATTGATTTGGACAACAAAACAATTGAGAATCATTCAAAAATAAACTACTCACCAGACATGAAATAAATCTAATTTTAAAACTTTTTAATAACCATGCAAAAAAGTGAAGTCATTAGGGGCAGATGATGACTCAGATGATTCAGACATGGTATACACTACATTGTAGTTTACTACACAGCAAGCTCAGCAACTTTCTTTAAGCTTATTAAACTTCGACTATCGCTGTGACTATCATGCATTAATGAGACCTCAACATTTAACATTCATGTATTAAATATAGTGCAGTTTAAAAGGTTTTACACCCGTATGAGTTCTAATTTTGGAGAATTTGAGGCCGCGGATGACCCAATCTGCTACTGCTAGCTATAGGATGAAGAGATGTCAAAACATGAAAATATACCATATACCTTATTTCACTCGATATCTATTTACATCTACATTTGTATTCATACCTAAATTTATTACAAATTTCCTTAAATGTTCGCTGAAAATTGCTTAAAATAGATGTACTGTTATATGATTCGCAATTTTAAACCATATATCTTTTCAAATTTTAAACCATATATCTTTTCATTGCAGGGCCCCCAGGAAGATCAGTGTTTTCATTGATGGGATTACCCTGCTTAAAGAAAGTATAAATAAATAAATGAAATGCAAATTAAATTAAATTAAATTTATTCCACATATTATTTTGTACACCAGGTAAAGGGTGAGCACGTGTGTTAATAAATGACGACGTCATTTGACGATTAATTAATCATGTTACGATTAATTATTCATGTTTACCAGACACTTTCGTAAGAAAGAGGTGCCGTGATTGGTGAAAATAGGCAAGGTGAAAGTGATACAAACCAATGAAGGAGACGCTTTCATTACTAGCGAGGTCACAGCTATTATTATGGGGGTGATCGGTTGTAAACACTAAAATTACATGGGCCATGGATTTCATGCTCACTGTGCTTTCTGTTCGTGATCGTACAATAAATTGACAGCTAAAATGATGAAATCTTTGCCTTTCCCCCCAAACATTTCAGAATTATATTTTTTAATGATCTTATTAAGGTGAGCACATGCGTGTAATTTATATAATAAGCTTTAAATTGACGATGCCATTTACGATTAATAATTCATGTCATGATTAATTACTCATATGACCCGACTCTTTGGTAAGAAAGAGTTGCCGTGATTGGTGGAAATATGTGAGATGAAAGTGATTTAACCAATGACATAGACGCTTTTATTACTAGCGAGGTCATATCTATTATTATGGGATGGTGGGTTGTAAACACAGGCCAGGACGAAACTTTCACGCTCTGTTCGTGATCATACAATACAAAGTACCGGTAATCGACAGCTAAAATGATGAAAACTTTGCCTTTTTTCCCCAACATTTCAGAATTATATTCATGGATTACATTTCCGTTGCAGTAAAAAAAGGTAAAAATAACACAAAATGTGATCATCTTAGACTTCAAGCTTTAGGTATACATGTATACCGCCGTTCTCGAACGGCGGTATACTAAACATAACAATCATTCTTGGCGAATGTTGTCGGTTTTCACTCATTGTTCACAATGTGACATGCACAACAAATACAGCCCCCGAAATGGTCTACTTTTAGCAAGCCTTAACTCCGAAACAGTTTAGTCAAAGTTAAAAATGCGATCCCCAACCCTTTGCTTACCTTTGGACGAATTTGCTGTAATCTCCGCTAGCTCCGTGTTGAAAAATGTCCGGTACTTGCCCGGTACAAACATAGAAATGGCATGCACCGCTTCAGTCCTGGCAATGAATATTTCTTGCGTAAATCCAATGGTTCCAACGTGGGCATCACGATGATAGTCTCCTACACAACCAGATTGTGTCGGCCTGACGATCGTCGATCCTAATCGCTAATGTGAGGACAGCGTGAGCTCTTACCTGCGTAAAAGTCTGTTCGACAAAGGCCATTGTGAATAAGGATGATTGACAGCCCCGTATATTGGGCGGAGCCATTATGCCCATATTAGGTGCATATATTACGGCGGACAGGTTGCGCTGTCCACTGACCCTGACTGTTCGTCATGTAGACAGGTCGTGACCTGGGTACATGTACAAAGCAGGGGATGCGACTGCGAGCCGCCATTTTGACACGCGGTATCTACTCTTCAGAAAAATTACTTTTGTTGACGTTTTAGGCCAATGGAACTCGATTATTAGTTTCCGATTGGATGTTTAAAAAAAAGGATGAGGTCGCTATTTCATTATTCATTATTCGGTCTCTTTTCATTATCCATTATGTCAACAAAATCAATGATTTTATGAACAGCTTTCTCCAAATTTAGGTACCCCACCAGTACCAAAGTATATATTGTTGATGAAAGACCATCTCAAAACAGGTATTAATGCTTAGATCATCTTTACAGACATTTTGCAACAGATTGAGAAAAAATTTGAATTTGTTTTCATAAAAATGAAAAGAAATTAGCAATTTTGTAATCACTAGAAACATGGTGAGGTAATCCTTAAATTTCCATTATTTACTACATCCTCTACCCCTACAACTAAGAAAAAGTGCTGATTATGATTAGCAGGGGATGTCAGACATTTTGAGAGTTTCAATTTTGATTATTTCCATCTCAATTTTCAGATAATTGACTTTGTCATGAAAATAATGAAAGTTTTGGTCAAATTGAAAAAGTGATGCGGGCGGTCAATCGGAAACTAACAATCAAGTTCCAATAGCCTTATATCAAACAATTTTCGATAACGGATTTCTACTAGGATTTCAATTTTTTATTAATTATGAAGGTACATGTAGTTTTGAGGAATAACACGGGATGTTTTGAGTTTTATTACAACTGGTGGTGTAGGAAGGTGAGTGCATTCGTGAATGAGGCCGGGGAATGAGGTTTTGTTGTTTCAACGATCCGATAGTAGGATCTGAAACGTAGGCTAAAATGTCTAATGACGCCATGTTTACATGAAAACATTAGCTGCTGAGGTCAGTGTCGTTGAATTCGTTACCTAAATTCCTTTCAGGATATTCTGATTTCACTTATTTATAATGTGTATGAATGTGCTCCATACAAACTCAAAAGTATGAATGCAAGGTGTTACTGCTGACAATAGAAACATTGTTGCAAAGTCATTAAAAACAGGTATGTGCTACAGACGTTCTTTCCCGAAACGTGATACAGGCCAGTAACGCAGTCTGTTCAAGCTTGTGCGCGAACCAATTTTGGTTCGCCCAGTTGCAACCCGGCGAGAACCTCCGACGCGAACCGGTTCGCGTGGGATTTGAAACCCTGTACAACATTCGCCTATTTCATGATTTATAGTTTAAAGGTCCGTAACCCGATCGACAGCATCATCCCCGATTTTTTTCATTGTTGATGAGGTTTTGGTATCACATAATAGATACTATTTTTCTCATTACTATCCTGAAATTTGGCGCTCCAAGTCGATGTATTTCGAGAAATCATGAATCACAGCGGTTTTACAGGTATACCAGTTTGTAAACAATGGTAAATACTTTGGAATTCTGGGAGGGAATTATGAGCGAAATATCAGTCACCGCAACAGCTACTTTGGTTTCGCGTCATACACATTCTGTGAAAAAAAGCGAACCACACTAACTGCTGAGGAGACGGTTTGCCGTATATAGTTATTAAAACGGCAAAAGTAAGCGTGGTATGCTGAATAGCTCAATTGACTATAGCCAAAATAACAATTTCTCGATCATGAGAGGATGTACCTTCTGTGTCAGCGTACTTTTCATAGAATAACACGATCGCGCGACCTGCATGACCGAATCTTGACCTTGCCTAGCAACGATCGGGTGATTGGTCAATTCTCAAAAGCTGTGTTTTGCGCCGTAGCGCCCGGTATTTGCGTGAAATGCGCTTTCGGCGCAAATAACTGTCGCGTACCCAAGTTGGCTCATGATCGAGAATTTAATATTTTGGCTATAGCGCGTTTGTTTTTTACCCGAGAGGTACCCGGTTCAAAACCCGGTCTGGGAAGGTTTTTTTCCTCTCCATTTTACCCAAACTTTTTTATATTCATTTGAAATGTACATATTGCAAGGGAAATATATTTAGTTTCCTTTTTTTCTGAAACGGTACGAAAATAAAAACATTTTCCGTTCAATACGGGCCGGGCATTGTACAGCAGGCCTCCAGAAAATTTTCCGCTGTCTGGGAACTTACAATGACAAGTGCTAGAAATTTTCTGTGAAATAACTGAAATAGGCCTATGTGCGCGTAGCGGACATCACGAGCGCGAAGCGCGAAGTCCTAACAGCCGTGGTCCAGAGCCCGCTTAAGGGCCCTGGAAGCTCTCAGGTTTAGATGCTCTCTCGTGCAATCTGAGCCTTATTTTGGAACAGTTTTCTATAAAAATTTACATCCTTTTTCACACAAAAAACACAACTTAAAATTTCAAAGTATTACTGTCAAAACTCACAAATTTCCAACAATGTTGTCATTTGTTTTGCAACTTTGAAGAACCACTGGACCTATTCTGAAGGGCTAGGATTATTCACAGATAATTTGAAAAAAAATTGAAAAAAATTACGTAAAAATTACAGTTTGTTATCCTTAATATGCAAACCATTAACTTGTGTTTACCTCTTCATCTATCACATATTATAAATGCATGGAAAACCAATGCATCTATAATAGGCCTATGTGATAGATGAAGAAATAAACATTAGTTAATGGTTGGCATATACAGAGATAACAAACTGTAATTTTTTCGTAATTTTTTCTGATTTTTTTTTTTTTTTTTAAAATTAACTGTGAATGATCCTGAAATTTCATAATAGGTCCAGTGGTTCTCAAATCGCCGAAAACTTTGGAAAAAAAATTAGAAAAAAAAAAAAAAAAAAAAATTGCAATTTTTTTCTGTGACCTCTGTGACCTTTCTGGGAACGCCCGTTCCAGCGTTCCCTTGGTTTTTGGAGGCCTGTTGTACAGCATGTCAGCATTCGTCATTGCCTGCCCAGAATGCAATTCACGTATACCAAGGACCAGGTATTGGATTGCAAATTTGGCTATTTATTCACATTTACGCTGAAAATGCTCTCGTTTTTTCACAAAGCAGCATAAAGGAGGCGATATTTGATATTATTATGTAATTTTAAAGACAATCCATATCCAAAACCAATAGGGTTACCCCCCTTTAAGTCTTAGTCTTTGATGCATGAATCATGACTGAATAGCCTGAGAGCCTGAATATTTTTGATGAATTGAAAGTCACACTCAATCTTAGACTGACAAGATGTATTTATTTATGTAAATTGCTATGGAAAGCGCTATGACAAAACGGTTGTCAGTTTTGGCTTTCTTTACTCAAGGGCTTTATTTTGATATATAAAATGATGCAGTTTGATGGCAAATTTGAATTCACTTTATAAGCCTGTTGAATTCAACAGTCATGCATGCATGACACCCGACAGCCAACCGTTTATTGCTCTGTTGCTCCTACAAAAGAAATAGCTATAATAATCACCGCATAATATGACTTGCATACAACACGTTAAAGTTTACAATGTAACATTTATCTCAATCGAGAAAGGAAAAGGTTCATTTTACCTTTTTTTCTTCACTTCCCGAGCCGAAAATCCGTTGCGATCTTGAATCGATAGTCGATAAATCAATCGACATATGTCAATAAAATGATGTTGCCAGTGCTTTGCGAGAGTCTACAGTCAACACTGTCTCAAATCCCCTAAAATCATGAGATGGAAATAAAGTTTGCCCATGTTCAATTTAATACTTATAATAGAAATAATATAGGCCTACCCATGTCTCACAGTCTCAGTCTTTATTTTTGGAACATAATCATAATCACAGGTATGCCCCTCAATAATATGCCCCAACAAAACAAAACAAAAACAAATAAACGAGGACATTATTTTTAAAAGGGTATTCGCGATCCACAGCCTCATCCCCCCACCTTTCTCAAAAAAAAGGCGAGATTTTTTACCACTGGAAACCTTTGGCTACACTAAGACTAGTATAGGCCTACTAGTCTCAGGGCTACATAATGTTTATGTACCAAAAATTTCTTGCTAATGTTTATGTACCAAAAATTTCTTGCAGATTAATTCGTTTTGCAAAATTATCGTAAAATTTGAATTAGGCCCCCTACGTACGTTCTGCACCAGAACGAAATTACAACTTTAACAGTCGCCTATGGAGCAGTGTATCATGCTGATTCATGCATAACTCGCAAACGCAAAATCCATTAGGAAATGAATTTGGAGAAAACCTTCTGTTAATAAAATACTATGCTGTCAGCCACCAGCCTGAGTGGCTCACGTTCCAGTAATTTCAGATGATTGAGCTCAGTAATAAGCTGTAATACATCAAAGAATGTCTTCCAATTCATGAAAACAAATAGATAATCAGCTTATTGAACTGAAAGGTCAAAGCTCTCTGCTGTTGGGGACGGTATACAAACCAAAGCATGATGACTCGCTGACAGTTGATCATCTCCAAGACGCACTGACTGAAATCAACCGCAAATTGCCAAATAACAACATTGTCATTTGTGGGGACTTTAATCAGCCAAATGCTGATTGGATCAATTTATGTACATTGCCAATACCATGGGCATGTAAACGTACAGCTAATAAGTTGATAAATACCACTGTTGAGCATGGACTTGTGCAGTTTGTTACAAAACCCACCAGAGGGAACAACATCTTGGACTTGGTATTTACGAACAATAGCAATATCATTAGAAGTGCAGTGGTTGAACCAGGACTGGGTGATCATGACATTGTTTGTGTGGATCTTGACCTCAAACCAAAGCGGAAAAAGCCCAATAAAAGGAAAGTTTTCATCAGACAGAAGGCAGATGAGAAAGGCATCAAAGAAGATTTTCTTAGATACCAGCAAAGCTGGAAGGACATGAATACCAACACTGTGCAGGAAAAATGGGACTCTCTTGAAAATGAAATCAAAGCCATTATGGACAGACGCGTACCATCTAAAATGAGCTCTACCCGGCATGATTTACCTTGGTTCAGCAGGAAACACAGAAGATTAACCCGCTGTAAGCAGAGGCTTTACAATAAAGCAAAGGCATCTAGATCGGAGAAAGACTGGGAAAGATTCAAAGTGATCCAAAAAACCACTCGCAGAAGTTTGCAAAAGGCAAAAAGGGAGTACATTGCTGATCACTTGTCGGATAACATCAAGGAAAATCCAAAAGCCTTCTGGTCGTTTATTAAAAAAACTAAAAGTGAGGAAGTTGGAATCTCTGATCTCAAAGTCGACAACTGTGTCATCAGTGATGCTAAGGGCAAAGCAGAAGCCCTTAACCATCAATTTGCTAGTGTTTTTACTCAAGAAAAAACTGACAATGTCCCCAAGCTTGATTGTGAGAACTATGAAGAAATACCCCGCCTGCTAGTAAGTTCGGATGGCGTGCTTAAACAGCTGAAAACTTTATCTCCAAACAAAGCTCCTGGCCCAGACCAACTGCCATCTTGGTTTCTTAAGCTAGCCGCAGATGAACTTGCTCCAATTCTAACTGAGCTTTTTCAATGTTCGCTGGATGAAGGAATTTTACCGAAGCAGTGGCGCGAAGCTAACATAGTTGGGATCTTTAAAAAAGGAGACAAAAGCAAGCCTGAAAATTACCGGCCGGTGTCTTTGACAAGCATTGTTTGCAAGATCCTTGAACATATAATTCATTCGCACATAATGAAGCACCTGGAGAAATTGAACATCCTAGTTGACCAACAGCATGGCTTTAGGGCCAAACGCTCAACAGTTACCCAGCTTTTACTAACGGCTCATGATTTAACCTCAAACCTGGAAAAAGGGCTCACTACCCATCTCGCAATATTAGACTTTTCAAAAGCCTTTGATAAGGTGCCGCATGAGAGGCTTTTGTCCAAACTTCACACTTATGGTATTAGACGTTCACTCCTCGCTTGGCTCAACAACTTTCTCACTAAACGCAACCAGCAAGTTGTTTGTGATGGAGAAAAATCATCGCCCGAGAAAGTGCTTTCAGGTGTGCCGCAGGGAACGGTCTTAGGGCCGCTCCTATTTTTGCTGTATATAAATGACTTGCCAAATAACCTGTCAAGCTCGGTGAGACTTTTCGCCGACGATTGCTTAGTTTACACTGCTGGGAGGGACAACACCCATGTCGCAACTCTCCAAGAAGACCTTGTTAAACTCCAAGACTGGCAGGATAAATGGCTGATGTCATTCAATCCAGCGAAATGTAACACCATGCGAATTTCCTATAAAAAGGAGCCCCCAACGCACTCATTTACTTTTTGTGGCGAGACTCTGCAAGAGGTAGATTCCAATCCATATTTAGGGGTTGAAGTTGATAATAAAATGACTTGGAGTGTCCACATCAAAAACACAATTAATAAGGCGAACAAGGTGCTCGGCTTTCTCAGGAGGAATTTTTGGTTCTGTACAACCGACGTGAAAACTTGCACATATAATATGCTGGTGCGACCTATATTGGAATATGCCAGTATTGTTTGGGACCCCCATACCCAAATACATAAGCACAGAATCGAAATGGTGCAGAGGAGAGCAGCCAGATTTTGTAGCCGGAACTTTAGCAGATACAGCAGTGTCACAGATATGTTAACTAAATTGAACTGGGAAACATTAGAAAAAAGAAGAAGGAATGACAGACTTACAATGATGTATAAAATTTCAAATGGACTGGTCGGGGTCAAGAGCGAGGATTATCTGATTCCTTCACAAGTCACCAGAACCAGGGGAAGCCATCTTCATAAATATCAAAGGCAACACACCAGACTCAATATCAACAAGTTTTCATACTTCAACCAAACAATCCCAGACTGGAACAAGCTGCCCGGGAAGTCACAGCAGCATCTACATTGGAGATTTTAAACAAAAACTGAACAATTGTTAGAAGTTCTCAAGTTAGTCCTGTAAGCGCGTCAAGTCAATATAATCTAATGAAGTTGGCGAAATGTGGACAATTTGTCTACCCTACCGACGACAACCGAAACTGAACTGAAACTTATCGGATTAAAAGCTTAGAGGGAAGGTCTTGCTGCTCAGCGAGTGTTTGTAATTATCAGAGGGTTTTCTCCAAATTCATTCTCTAATGGGAATCAACTGAAATTATGGGAGTAAGCTTTTTTCGTGGATAGGCCTATCTACTAAAATATGTCATAAAATGAGGATGCTGGGACGCAATTTTACAGGCCTGCTGCTGCGTCAAATCGGAACTGACGTTCAGAAGACGATATTCGTCTCAGGTTCCAGTTTTTTACTCAACCTGGCAATTGCCACAGTTCCAGATATGCGAAAGTTCCTGGTTTTACAACTGATTTCGGAGCCTGTCAACAAAAAATATTTATGAAGAAAAATAATTTGGAATGGTTAGGCTATAAATTGTTTCCATAAAATCCAAGGGCATCTTCAGCATTTTTAATTATCTTGCATGATAAATATTTCATTTACAATGACTATCAAATTAGACGGGCCACTTTTTTGACGAAATTATTAATCTTTTCAATGTATAGTAAAGCTTTAATAGTGCTAAATGGGGCATGTAACGTGTCCGCTGACAACTTTACCAATGATTGATTTGCTCTACATATAATTCAAATAATTTCAAACACAAATTATACACTCAGTGACAGTGAGTCTTAAAGGAACTTTAATAATATTTCCCTTTATAATTCTGACCTAATGGGGGAAAAGACCTACATTATCATTCATTTCATCACCATGTTCAAGAACAGTTCAATTCAAAAGTCAATAAAATTAATAGTGCTCTAAAAATGAACGCTAATAAATTATGTGCATGTGACATGGCTGCGTTTTTGCTCCCCAGTCTCAGAACCACTACGAAAATCTCTAGTCACACAAGTTTGGGCAAAAGATTTCGATTTGTCTTCAGTCCTCCGATTTCTCTTTTGTCCCTTCCCCGTTCCACCCCACCAATTTGATGGAAATTGTGTAGGACCTATAATGGCTTTAATTAGTGTGGAAAATCAGGATAAAAACTTACGGTTGATTAAGTTGGCTACATTTTGTTACAATTCAGAAATAAATTAAGCGTGCTTGAAGAGGGAAAATAATGAATTGAGATAAACTAGTTCTAGTTCCTTCCATCAAGTATAAAGCCATCAATCTAACTCAGGAAATGGACACTACGAGGCGAGGATATTTCGCCCCACGATTTCGCCCCACACTCTTCATAAAATCAAACAAGCGGAATGACGCGTACGATCTTTCATCTTTTTATATTGATCAATGATAAATATTTTGAAGTTAGATTCTTCATTAAATAATTTTCGTAACTTTGCCAATATGATTGGCTCACGCGTTATTAAACTTCGTATATCATTACTTATCTTCTGCATCTTTTCAATTTTTTGTTTTCTTGGTTTCGTTATTGAAGTGTTGTTGGGCGATTTTGAAGGGGAAAAGGGTGATTTTCTACTCCGATGAGGATGGGGTACCCATGGGTTACCCCCTTGACTTCCCCGTTGCCCCATTCTTAAATGATATGACAGTTGCATTTGCCGTAAAATTTTGGAATTTTTTGTAAGTGCCCCCACCCTTTCAAAAACTTGGATCCGCTCCTTGCTTCTTTAGGGATGTTTTATATTAGGGCCTATGTTGACTTTTATTTGGGGTAGACTATAACCTTGTTGCAAAATACAGTATACCTACTTCTGGTATGTAGAACAAAGTTTCACTTGCACGTCCTCAAAACTCAGCACCCCACATCTGCCCTCAATATGTTTGCTTTCTGAATTATATTTCGAAAAAGTAATATATTTTTTGAGTTTACTATCTTCAGTAGATAGCAACTTACTCACTGGGAGAAGAGATCCTCAGTAGATAGTAATTATTGCCTATGGGAGTACAGATATGAGTGCAGATCTTTATAGCAGACATAACAATTACTCCGGTTATGGGAGAACAGACAGATTACATTTCCCCCTGAATATGGCCCCAGGTATAAAATATATAAAACAAGGCAAAAAATCTCCCAGAAATTAATTTATCAGTCAATGTCATCGTAACCATCTCTTCGTCATCGTCATCATTATCTTACTTAATGCTTGCTTGCTTGCTTGCTTGCTTGCTTGTTTGCTTGCTTGCTTACACTTACACTTATCCTTATACTTTTTATCCTTATAATAGTTACGCAAAGTACTTTTTATAATAAGTTCATACTGCACGTATGGTTATTTTACCAAAGCAGAAATGTGACTCAATTGTTATTAGTTCTCTGCCCTTTTCATTCTGTTAAATAAAAGATCTTTGTTATTTTTGTCAAAGTCAAAGTATTGTCAATGACGGCTAACATCTCACAGAATTGAACTTTGATTATTAGAGCAAAAATAAGACCGTTGAGGCATTGAGATAGTATTAAACATAAACAACCAAAATGCAATTAAGTTCAGGAAAAATCAATAGTGATGTTTATTGTTAAAGACACGTTTGTTTATAGATCTTTTGAACTCGGATTCTTCAATAACGAATAGGAAATGAGAAGATGGTAAAAGTTTCAAGGTTTTTTTCTTTCGTTCTTTTTCATTTCGCTTTTTTTAAACAAGAAACGATCGGAAACGTTTCGTAATTTTAAAATGCAGCAATTATATAAATGACACTTATGTAACTTGTTTTCCCAAGGTCAGTTCAGCAAAAAGGTCTTCTTCTCCTTCTGTCTCTCTTTCCCTCTCCCCTTCCCTCCCCCTGTTTTTCCCATAAGTTGACAGGATTTCAATTTCATAAATGTTTTTAAAGTTTTCATCTGTTTAGGTGTGAATTAATTTTGAGAGGTATTCCAGATACAGGAAAGCTAACCTCATATAGTTAACATTGAAATTACATCACATCAATATATTGTAATTTTAGTATAGTTTGGGTGTGTGACGGGGATGTAGGGGTGTGTTAGCTATGTGGGGTGTGTATGTGAGTTGGGTGGGGTGTGAGGGTATGTGAATGTGTTGGCGAGCTTTGGAAGAAAGTTTGCGGAAGAGCTTCGGCGGCCCATGGACAAGGAGCATTGCGGGACGCTTTTAACATCTCTGTATTTATCCCCCTCATCTAATTTTCGCTCTTGCTCTGGTCCTTAAAGTCCTCGGGCCCCTGTATGGACTTCGTCCACCCTGTCAACCCGTTCAGTGCTACGCCCCTGTGTCATGTTCATTTGGTAATGATAACAAATTGTGTCCTTTTCACGCTTATCAAATCTATATAATTTTTGCACAAGGTACCTTTTATATAGTTCATATCACACTTTGTTCAAAGTAAAAAAAGGTAAAGGAGACGATCCTGTATAAACAGTGATAGGGGTGCCCATCTCTCTTCAGTGGCGGGGGGGGCAGGGGGCCGCTCCCGCTCGTCATGGCCGTCGGTTCATGTAAGGCCGACGGAAGGCGTCGGCTAAAAAAATTGGGTTAACAATAGACTATTTATTACCCATGTTGACAGAAAAAAGGGAAGAATTGTCAAAAAAATGAAATTGAATTATTCATAAAAAATTTGTGTTTTTATGTTGGTACCTTCTGTTATCCTTTTTTTTTTTTCTGCACTTTTTCAAACCATGCAACAAATCACAACTTCCGTCGGCAAAAAATATTTCCGTCTGTACATTTGTGTCCGCCCGGTTCCAAAATCCTGGCTACGTCACTGTCTCTCTTTCCTTTGTTTCATCTGTTCATTGGCGATTGGACCAGACTCCTCCATGTATGTAATGTTGCTATAGGGGGATCGCTATGTAACACCTCCTCCACATGTGAGTCTGTTACCTTCCAAGCATAATTTAAGAATGCCGGTACACATGCACGTGGGTGGAGGGGAGTAATCGAGATAAGTGCCTTACTCAAGGGCATAACTCGATGGCGTCGACGGAGCTCGAACCCCTGACCTTCCGATTATGAGTCGGAGCCCGTTCCGCTCGAACACCATGCTCCCTCGTTCGAAGTTGACCTATAAATGAACAATTGCAAACAATATTTTGTGTATGTGTGATTTAACAACAGTAGAAAATCGTAAAAACTTGTAAAAACATTCATTCTAAAAGTAGAAAATTGATTCAATTTTTATTACTTCTCTGTCCTTTTTATTTTGTTAAATCGTCGTTGCTATTTTTTATCAAAATCAAGTGTTATCAATGACGACTAATATTTCACTGAATTGAACTTTTATTATTATAGCAAGAATAAGACCGTTGAGGCATTGAGATAGTATTAAACATAAACAACCAAAATGCAATTAAGTTCAGGAAAAATCAATAGTGATGTTTATTGTTAAAGACACGTTTGTTTATTGATCTTTTGAACTCCGATTCTTCAATATAGGAAATGGAAAGATGTTATGGTAAAAGGTCATTTTCAGGGTTTTTTGCCCCTCAACAGAAACGATCGGAAATGTTCCGTAATTAAAATACGCAGCAATTTTATAAATAACAATTATGTAAACTTGTTGTTCCAGGTCAGTTCAGTAAAAAGGTCTTCATCCTCTCTTTCTCTTAAGGGCTCTAACAACGTTTGGAGTATTTTTTATGGGATGAGAGCACATCAGACATATCGAATTGCATTCCGAATACGAAGAATGTCCTTCTGATATCAAATAATTTTGATTTTTTTTACAATTCGCGATATAGGCCTAATACACATTTTATGGCAAATGATTAAAATTTATATTTTTGATATTTAACAGTCCTCGAAGTAAACTTTATAAATCTAATGATATGTAAATAAAGTGTATGTGGCTGGGAGCCGTCCTTCATATGAAAATGAAAAACACCCACAAATAAGTAGGTTTTTTCGGGAAAAATACATATATTCAATTATGAAAAGTCAGAATTTTTAATTGATCATTTACTTCGAGTACTGTTAAATATCAAAAATATCAATTTTTAATCATTTGCCATTAAATGTGTATTACATTTCTAATTTCAAAAAATCAAAATTATTTGATATCAGAAGGACATTCTTCGTATTCAGAATGCAATTCGATATGTGTGATGTGCTCTAGTGTCCCACAATAAATACTGTCCAAACGTTTATACCCCACCCCTTAAGGGCTCTGGTATCACCGTTTGGACAGTATTTTTTTATGGGATGAGAGCACATTAGACATATCGAATTGCATTCCGAATACGAAGAATGTCCTTCTGATATCAAATAATTTTGATTTTTTTTTTAAATTCGCGATATAATACACATTTTATGGCAAATGATTAAAATTTATATTTTGATATTTAACAGTCCTCGAAGTAAACTTTATAAATCTAATGATATGTAAATAAAGTGTATGTGGCTGGGAGCCGTCCTTCATATGAAAATGAAAAACACCCACAAATAAGTAGGTTTTTTCGGGAAAAATACATATTCAATTATGAAAAGTCAGAATTTTTAATTGATCGTTTACTTCGAGTACTGTTAAATATCAAAAATATCAATTTTTAATCATTTGCCATTAAATGTGTATTACATTTCTAATTTCAAAAAATCAAAATTCAGAATGCAATTCGATATAGTCCGGCTGCAAACACCATATTTTTGGGGTTAGATGGTTTTGCCAGTTAAAGTTTGTTTTTTTGCTGGTTATTGATTTTTGAGTGGTGTAGAAAAATATTCCGTGGGATGTAAAATCGTCACCCTTGGGCAATCCGAGATATTCAAGATGGCCGCCACGTATCTCTGAAATAACATTCAAATGGTGTTTTAGTGACAAAAGGTATCATACCAAATACTGTTCTGGGCAGTTAAAGTTTATTGTTTTGCTGATGAATGATCTTTGAGTGGTGTAGAATAAGATTCTAGGGGGTGTAAAATTCTCACCTTTGGGCAATCCGAGATATTCAAAATGGCCGATTCGTAACTCTAAAATAGCATTCAAATGGTGTTTTAGTGACAAATTGTATCATACCAAATAATTATAGTGTTTTGGGCAGTTGAAGTTAGTTTTTTTGCTGATACATGATCTTTGAGTGGTGTAGAATAAGATTCTAGGGGGTGTAAAATTGTCACCCTTGGGCAATCCGAGATATTCAAAATGGTCTACACGTAACTCTTAAATAGCATTCAAATGATTTTTTTTGGTAACAAAACAAATAATTATAGCGTATGTAGTGCGCATTAATGGTAGTGTGGGCTCAATATGTAATATATGCACGTAGATTATGAATTGACACGCTTCAGTGATCCCAAATTGCCATGATGGCGTCCCGTGAGTTGTGTAATGTATCCTCATAATAGGTAACTATCTTTTCTCAACATATTGAATGGTTTGCATAACATATCATACTCATACGTTTCTTGTTATTTAATTTAATCATTCTTAACCATTTGCATAAAGTTTTACCTGTCTTTCAGACCATTTTTAGCAATAGAATACACCAATTAGATTGAATTAAAATCCTTACATGTGTATATATTGTCATCATGAAATCAGTGTTCTTTAACACAAATACCTAGGAATTGTAGCTATAATTGTATGACACTCTTTTTCAAGGAGTGTGAAGATATAATGATTACTGTTCCAAGGGAGTAATTTGAGTAATAGCCCACATTTATATGGACTAAGGTTGAGTTTTGAAAATGACAAACTGGCCTATTATACAGCGAGAAAACATTCCAACGAGCGCAGAAAAAAGACAGCATATTTTCTTCAGTCATTTAAAAAAAATTGAAACAGTATGCATTTGTTTCAAATTATCTTCACATAATCAATGCAAGCAAGATTATGAGTATGATTTGTATGTCAGCTTATGTCAGCCAGAAATATGATCACGCAAAACTAATTATGTAGAAGATGGCTCTAGCCAGTCCGCCAAACGACTACGTTTATCTTCCCCCACTTTGACTTCCAGGAATATTAATGTGGGGAAGTGTGTGAACTCCAAAAGATTCAAAGCATCCAGACAGATGGAAGCTTGCATTATGTACGTATCTACACATGAACGTTATGCCAAAATTTGAGTATCTGATAGCAAAATGCGCGATCGTGGTGATAGCTAGGCAAATGAAATCAGAGAACGTTTAGAAATCACTGTGAGTGATCTTCACGCGATGTGAATTAGGCATCACAGCGATCCTGTGCCCGAAGGAAGAATAGATGACTGTGTTTCAATTCAGTGAGTGTTCCAGGCTAAAGAAGAAATAAAACCAGTAAAGAAACTTTATTATTTTACTGTTTTTAGTGACAAAAGCAATACACGCTGTGAGGGGTCCTCTCGCTACTCCGAAGGTCCGCCATTCCGAAGGTTCGCTATTCCGAAGGTCCGCTTTTCCGAACGTGTAATTTTACCATTCGCTATTCCGAATATAATTAAAGGTTCGCTATTCCGAAATAAGGGTTCTCTACTACGAAGGTTCGCTATTCCGAAAATCCCCAAAACACAAACAGGTTCTCTATTCCGAAAATAGAAAGGTTCTCTATTCCGAATATAAAAGAAGGTTCTCTATTCCGAATATTCAAATATGGGTTCTCTATTCCGAAAACGAATAAAGGTTCTTTAATCCGAAACAAGTCACCGTGTTCTCTACTCCGAATATAAGAAAAGGTTCTCTATTCCGAATATGAAAAAAAGGTTCTCCATTCCGAAAACTAAAAACGGTTCAGTATTCCGAAATGAGTCACCGTGATCTCTATTCCGAATTATGAAAAAGGTTCTCTATTCCGAATCTGTCGATGTTGAAACATGTTTGCGCCCTCTAACAATGTCCTTTGGAGTTGAGCAAATCACCGCTTTACCCAATCAATGTGTCATGTGTTTTTGGGTGTTTTTTTTATCTTGAGTTCCTATTACTTGTAAAGGTATCGAACAGTTTAAGGTTTGTCAACTGTGCAATGCTTTGTGAGGAACAATAGAAAATTAGCCAAGGGGGGGGGGTAAAGGTAAAGCAAAGATACCTTCTATAATAAGGCATATCAGATATTGCTTTATGGACCAACAAAGGCCAAGCAAGGTCTCTTTTCTTGTCCATTAGTCCAATCTGGGGGCAAAAGTCGACATGCCACTTTAAAATGACAAATTTGTGCGCGCTTCACGCCCATTCCTGTCCTTCAATGTTCATATTTGATTATTGGCAGCTAAACATACTACTTTCGCTCCGCTTTAACATAATGTTCAAGAATTTTACACCACCCTCCCCCCCCAATGTCACAAACAAATTTATGCCACTGCTGCTGCAGCTGCCCCCCCCCCCCCCCTACATACACACACACACCCCCACACACTTATGGAGTCCTGCACCGTCATCCCTGATCAAAGGGGCCTGTGCGTTCACATCAGTAGCTGCAGGGGGGGGGGGCGATCGCCCCCTGGCAAAAAATGGTCAATTTGGGCCCCGCCCCCCTAGCGCAAGGAAAAAAGAGGAAAAAGGAGAGAGAGAGGGAGAGAGAGAGAGAGGCAGAGAGAGAGAGAGGAAGAGAGAGCTGGAGAGGAGGGGAAAAGAGATGGGAATCCATACGATATGCAATACCATACGATTATTATCAACAAGCCTAGCAAAAATTGTCTATTTGGGCCCCGTGCAGGAAAAAAAGAAAGGAGGAGAGAGAGGGAAAAGAGGGGAGAGAAGGGAAAGAGAAAGAGGGAATCCATAGGCCTACGATATGTACCGGTAGTGCCATACAATTATTATCAATATACTCGATAATATACTTGACTTCTTGAAGACTTTTGAAATGCTAATTGCACAAAAGCACCTATATAGGAGCAGTATATTGAATAAAACAAATAAAACAATAAAAGGCCAACCCAAAAGAAAAGTTGAAAAAGGTGGTCAAGAAGGCTGTGTCCGACATGTTTCTTGTAGGCCCTATTGCATGCCCCAACCGAACATTTTCAGTATCGACACAAAATTGACCGATTTAGTAGGCCTAGCTATTTCAAACTTAGGGCCGGATTTACCATTAGACCAGATAGGTACGGGTCCAGGCCCCTAAAATAGTCCGAGGTATGTTCCCCAAAACACCATGTTGTAGACCGAAATATGGTAACATTGCAAAATTTTGCGCGCGCACTGGCTTTTACTGAGAGAGAAGGGGGGTGAAGGGGGTAGCAGAACGTCCAGTCGAACTGATGAAAGTCCAAATCGGTATTTTGTCTCTCTATCCCATAAAAGAGTGTAACGTACCCGTAGGTTATATACATTAAAAACTCTATTCCGGTTCATTAGTACAAAGCAGTAATATAGATGGATGTGCTTGAAGATTCGGTCATATTATTCTCCTTTTTGTGTCGTATACATGCAGAAATTTCAAATGTTAATTTCATAGAAATTAAAGAAAAAGGTGTAGTTGTCATCCTTGTTGGGTCTTGGTTATGATGCTGCATCCTTGACCATTTTGTGAGAGGTATGTGCACGTATTTCGCGTATGGTGCGTATAAACGCAATTTAGCGTGCATGTGCGCTAGTGTCGGAGACGGAGATATCACGTAGTAATTAACTATGATGGTTAGCTCCGAAATAGAAGAGACGCATAGGATTAGAAAACCCCATCATTTGAGTTTTTTATAAGAGACTTCATGTTATGGGGAGATCTTCGGTTTCTGTGTCCACTTGATAATTAAGACAAGGTGGGTCGCATGTCCTGAGATATGGGACCGGAGTATAGCTGGATACTACGACTCTCAGGCTCCGTTTTGGAGTCTGAAAACTGTTACTCAGTGAAACATGAATTGTATGTGATTCACTAGGGGTTGTTATCTTGTAACACTTAACAGGGTCGAGTCCAGGCTATATAGCAGCTTGCTAGACACGTGTTTCTGGACCATGTAAACGGAATACGATGGTCCTTCATCAGTAGCTTGCTGGAGGCCCTATTTCTTTGGAACCTCTTTGGAGAGCTTGTCTATTACTGGTTTAGGTGGGTGCTTGGGTGACTTCGTGTTTGGTATAGGTCCGTAGGCCTATCTGTTGCCTCTTCCCTGTGTATATTCGAAAGATCTTCGTGAAGTTATAGGCTATCTATAGATAGCATATCAATGTAGGCCTATCTATCTTCCGTAGATAGCATATCAATATAGCTACCTTCAGATCAATATAGCTATCTTCAGTATCAGTGGATAGCAGATTAATAAAGCTATCTTCAGTAGATAGCAAGTTAATATAGCTATCTTCATTATATATAGCAGATCAATATAGCTATCTGCAGTATCAGTAGCTCAATATAATTATCTTCAGTAGATAGCAGACCAAGTTATCTTCAGTAGACAGCAGACAATATAACTATCATAAGTAGATAGCAGATTAATATATAGTTATCTTCAGTAGATAGTAGGTTAATATATAGATATCTTTAGTAGATAGCAGATTAATATAGCTATGTCCAGTAGATAACAGATCAATACAACTATCGTCAGTAGATAGCAGATCAATATAACTATGTCCAGTAGATAGCAGATCAATATAACTAGCTCCAGTAGATATAGATCAATATAGCTATCTTCAGATCAATATATCTATCTTCAGTATCAGTAGATAGCAGATTAATATAGCTATCTTCAGTAGATAGCAAATCAATATATACTTATATCCAGTAGTTAGCAGATCAATATAACTATCTCCAGTAGATAGCAGATCAAAAAGTAGACCGAAGACCAATATAGGCCTAGCTATGATCCGTAGATAACATATCTTCAGATTAATATAGATTTCTTCAGTAGAAAGCAGATATAGCTATTTTCAGTAGATATCAGATAAATATAGCTATCTTCAGTTGATAGAAGGTTAATATATAGCTATCTTCAGTAGATAGCAGATCAATGTAGGCCTAGCTATCACCAGTAGATTGCAGATGAAAAAAGCTATCTTCAGTAGATAGCAGATCACTATAGCTATTTTTAGTAGATAGCAAATTAATATCGCTATTTTCAGCAGATAGCAGCTTCATATATAGCTATCTTCAGTAGATAGCAGATCAATATAGCTATCTCCAGTAGATAGCAGATCAATACAGCTATCCTCTGTAGATAGCAGATCAATATAGCTATCTTCAGTGGATAGCAGATCACTATAGCTATTTTTAGTAGATAGCAGATTAATATCGCTATTTTCAGTAGAAAGCAGGTTAATATATAGCTATCTTCTGTAGATAGCAGAACAATATAGCAATATTCAGTAGATTGCAGATCAATATAGCTATTTTCAGTAGATAGCCGATTAATATCGCTATCTTCAGTAGAAAGCAGGTTAATATATAGCAATCGTCAGTAGATAGTAGATCAATATAGCTATCTTCAGTAGATAGCAGGTCAATATAGCTGTTGGCAGTAGATAGATCAATATAACCATTGTCGGTAGATAGCAGATCGATATAGTAGTCTTCAGTAGATAGCAGATTAATATAGTTATCTTCAGAAGATTACTTTATCGATCTCATACTGAAAATAGCTATATTGATCTGCTATCTACTGAAGATAGTTATATTCACCTGCAATCTACTGGCGATAGCTATATTGATCTGCTATCTACTGAAGATAGCTATATATTAACCTGCTATCTACTGAAGATAACTATATTAATCTGCTATCTACTGACGATAGTTATATTGATCTGCTATCTACTGACAACAGCTATATTGATCTGCTATCTACTGAAGATTGTTATATTCATTTGCTATCTATAAAAGATAGCTATATTAATCTGCTATCTATAAAAGATAGCTATATTAATCTGCTATCTACTGAAGATAGTTATATTGATCTGTCATATACTGCTACATTGATCTGCTATCTACTGAAGATAGCTATATATTAAAATGCTATAACTATATTAATCTGCTATCTACTGAAGATAGCTATATATTCAAATGCTATCTACTGAAGATAAACATTTTCAATTGATCGTCGGCTTTTCCTCCCAGCTACATAACTTTAAGAATATATCATTAGATTTATAAAATTAATTTCGAGGACTGTTATAGGCATATATCAAAATTTGAAAAATATCAAATTTTAATAATTTGTCATAAAATTTGTATTATATCGTGAATTTCAAAAAATGAAAATTATTTGATATCAGAAGGACATGCTTCGTATTCAGAATGCAGTTCGATACGTCTGAGGTGCTCTCATGTCCCACAAAAAATACTGTCGAAACCCTGGTCGAAACGCCATAAACGCTCATTCTATCTAGATCCCTTAACTTGTCCCAAAAAATTAAATTTAAATAAAAGTTTAATCTTTATTTAAGGCGTTGGTTTGATCAAAATATTAAAAATGTTGTTACATGGGGTAGAAAAACAAACATACTTTCTTGTATTTTCCCGTGTATTTCAATGGGACGATGATTTAGTAGTGTGCGCCCGTATTACTTATGCCACGCGACTCTCACAGCAATGACCGCCTTGCCTAATTGGTTAATCCGCTTATTAATAGTTTCTCCGCATATAGGAGTCGACAGTACAAATCAATCATCGATTACTTGTTTACATGGCACTGTTCTTGTAGCACACATGACAAGGGGTCCCACTATTAACCCTTCTCCTACGGAGCTATTCTCTTTTTCGTTATTTCGTTTTGACTGAAAAATATACTGTTTTTGGTCCTCTCTCTATTGAAATACGTCAGAAAAAGTACAAACATTGCAAGTATGTTGTCGCAGTGATGTCATAAATGACGTAATGTCAAAAGTAGCAAAAATCGCGAAAATACTGTAAATTGACGTTCCAAGCAAATTTGCAAAATGGATGCAAATGGGTAACTAAAATGTGTTTTTTTTTTTAAAATAAAATAGAAAAAGTACAAATAGTAGTATTTGCTTACACTGCAAGACCATGCACGTTTTAAATATCTTTTGCAAGACATATCAAAACAATTGTTGACTTCATTCTCACGGTCCCGTTGCATGTGGTTCCCAATCCCAACATATAAAGGCACAGTTTTACATCTAGAAGTCCCCCGCCGTAAACAATTGCCAGAATATCTCTAAATTCTGTGTTTGTCCAGCGTGGATTTGCTGTTGAATCGTACGCAAAAATATAGCCTAAATCGCATTTATTAAGGTTATTAATTATTTTAAACTGTTGTGATTTGGTAGTTCACAGCATATTACGCATGGTAGTGAGCTATAGCAAAAACTGCATTGCTCAATTTATAGCGAGCGTGTAGAAGAATTCAAATATGACAGATAGGCCTATACTTTTAAAGGTGCTGCGGTTCTTGAGCTACGTTTTAAAGAGGGATGAAACAACAACACTTTTGTAAAACGTATACATAACTCATTAACAACAATAAATTAAGCAAGTATACGATTTGTAGAATTAACTTTTGCAAAACATGAAGGCCATTTTCAATAATATATTGATCTAGATAATGAAAATCAATTTTTAGGTTGCTTCGACCAACAATACCTCGTCTCCCTTAAGAGCTATAAATGTTCATGATCTGGGCCATAATCACTAGGGGTGGGACCTGCACCCCTTCAGTAGGACGAGGGTTATTTTGACACTTTTGTCATATTTATGGGTGCTTAAAAAGCAATAATTACTAGCGCCAACGTTTAGAGAAGACATGAAACAAAATAATAATCACCGGGATGGGAATAACTGCTATACACATCGATGATGACATAATGAGGCTAATGAAAGTCGATTCCTTGTTTCCCGTTACCCTACTCCGCTCAAAACTAATTGCTGGCCAAATATTTATTATTTTGAATAAAATGTTGATTTCTAAAAAACTTGAACATACCAATAAATAACTGTGGTTTTAAATATATCACAAAAATATATTTCAAAAAAAGGGGGTCACAACTGATTCAATTAAGAAGAAAATGACCCTCAAAGAGAGCACTTTGTCATTTGGACGGGAAATTGGAACCCTTAAATTCCCAATTTTGGTCAAGGTCGCCAAACTTTGATGGCCCGCCATTCGCAAACGAAATGGAATTTGAATTTTTTTCTTGTGACCTAGGGATCCATGAAAGGTACCCCTGAGCCAAAGGAGAGCACCATCCAAGATGGTGGGTGTACAGTCTGTTTTGACATGGACTGACCCTAAAGATAGTGTCCAGCCACCACACATCTACTAAAGGGAAACAGGACACTTCGCCTCCCTGCCATTTTGCCCCCTACATGAGGCCTACACGCTGCACTGCTAAATATAGTGCTTATACCCACCGCATTTGTTAGGGTTTAGGGTTAGGGACTTATGTTAATGGCTTAGGACAGTGGCGGATCCATGATTTTTGAAAAGGGGGGGCACAAAGTTAGAATCTTCGCCGCGGCAGGGACGTACGTCGCGCTTGCGCGACGCAGGGGGGTGTCTGAGGGTGGATGTGCCGCCCTCAGAAGTGAGAAACCTTTGCAAAATGAAGACCTAATTGAAGCTATTTGTTGGACCATTTTGGCACTATTATTGTGTAAAATTTTTATTTGAAAAAGCCGAAAATTTGCGAAATTACGGTCCAATTGAAGTCATTTGTCGACAAGCTATCACTATTATTTTATAAATTATTGCTTTAGACATAAGGGTCGGGTGTCCAAAACAGAAGCGAAAAGGTTAACTTCTTTATGCATACGCAGGGGGTGTCTGAGGTGGATGTGCCCCCCTCAGAAGTGAGAGACTTTTGCAAAATGAAGACATAATTGAAGCCATTTGGTGGACTATTTTGGTACTATATTTGTGTAAAATTTTAATTTGAAAAAGCCGAAAATTTGCGAAATTACCGTCCAATTGAAGTCATTAATTTTGTCGACAAGTTTTAAATTATTGCTTTAAACATAAAGGGTCGGGTGTCCAAAACAGAAGCGAAAAAGGTTAACTTCTTTATGCATATACGCAGGGGGTGTTTGAGGGGGAAGTGCCCTCCTCAGAAGTGAGAAACTTTTGCAAAATGAAGACCTAATTGAAGCCATTTGGTGGACCATTTTGGCACTATTAATGTGTAAAGTTTTAATTTGTAAAAGCCGAAAATTTGTGAAAGGACGGCCCAATTGAAGTCATTCGTCGACAATTTTCACTATTAATGTGTAAATTGTTGTTTTAAACATAAAGGGTCTGGTGTCCAAAGCAGAAGTGAAAATGGCAACTTCTTTATGCATACGCAGATCGGGGATGTTCTCTCCTGAGAATTTGAAAATTTTGAAAAATGAAGGCTCATTTGAAACCATTTGGTGAAAAATTTATTATTCGTCGACAAATTTTCACTATTGTGTCAATTATTGCTTGAAACATAAAGGGCCTGGTGTCCAAAGCAGAAGTGAAAATGGCAACTTCTTTATGCATACACAGGGGTGCCTGAGGACAGGAGGGATGCCCCCCCCCCCCCTTCGAAGTTAAAAAATGTGTGAAAATGAAGGCACAATTGAAGCCATTCGTAGACCATTATTCACTCTTACTGTAGGCCTAATTATATTGCTTAAACATGTTAAAACATAAAGTGTACGGATGTCCAAAACAGAAGTGAAAACAGTCACCTGTTTTATCTCCCCTCAGAAGTTGGAAAATTTTGTAAAATGAAGGTCCCATTTTAGTCATTTGGTGCATCATTTTTACACTTTTATCATTGCTTAAAACAAAAAAGGCCCCGAACTCAAAATTTTAAATATTACACTTGTCCCGGGACTGGCCCCGACAGACACTTTAAAGCCTAGCATGCACGGATTGGTGTTGAAATCAGCATTTGAGTCCGTCGTAATATACTGATGTTGGGGATAAAATGTGACGGGCCCTGGGTATCGGTGGGCCCACAGTAATTCCACAGGCTTTTGGGTAGAGGACCCGCCTTCAAGCAATACTGAATTAATCACAAATAAGTATAGGCTTGGGCCCACTCAATTACGTGCAAATATTTTTTCCCTTCTTCTCACCCGGTCTTCTCCATTCTTTTCTTTCTCTCATTTTCGCCCTTTCTCTTCTCTCCTTTCCTCATTTTTTTTAACCGCGAAGGGGCGGGGCACGGGCCAGTGACTGCCCTTCCACCTGGATCCGCACCTGGTCCAAAAAAGAAGCATATATTGACTTCTTTATCCATACGCGGAGGGAGGGTGTCTGAGGGAGGATGCGCCCCCTCAGAATTTGGAAACAAAAAATAAAGGCCGAATTGAAGCCAATTCACATGAAAGGGGGCACAAAAGCAAAACAGGGGATTTTATTTATTTTTTTCCTACAAAATTGTAAAAAAAAAAATAAGGACCCTCGAAAAGGGGGGGGCACGGGCCCGGTGTGCCCATGCCTGGATCCGCGCTTGGCTTAGGATAGGGGATTCAGATTAGGATTTTCAGAGCCTAATGGTACACTGTAAAAACAGTGTTTAGAAAGTGGTGGCAAGAATGTGTTTAGAAACTTTATGTTTAGAATATGGATGTCAGATGTTTAGATATTAAACACCATCACTGACCAATGTTGAGAAATTTGACACATGATGTCTAGCTTTTAAACATGTTTACAAAGTGGTGGCACAATTGTGTTTAGAAACGTGTTTACTCGCTAAACACTGTTTTTACAGTGTAATGTCGCTGCTTGAGGTTAGGGATTAGGGTTTGGGACTTATGGTTACGATTTATGGTTAGGGCTTAGGGTTAGGGTTTAAGGTTAGATTCGGGGTTAGGATTAGGGCCCTGTATCAATTGCAAACTTGATATTTGCCAATTTAGAAAACGTGGGGGGGGGCAAAGTGACAGGTAGCAACATTTCTAGCTTCTGATCCATGATAGCTCTGTGAAGTCATTGCTATCTACCTAAGATATCTGATGACCATGCGAAGTCATTGACATCTACTGAAGAGAGGTAATGGCTATCTACTAAAGGTCATTTCTATCTACTAAAGATGTCATCTACTGAAGATAGCTGACATGGCTCCGACCACTAGGAACTGCGACGCGGCTATGAGGTCATACGCGCTCAGATGGAGATAGTATAACTATTTCCCGGGGAGATACTTTGAGTAGGCCTATACCCCGTTCAGTCCCTCATCAATCAATCAGCTTTTTGACTGCTTTGCAAAATAGCAAAACTCTTTTAACCAAATAATGAACGAGAATATATTAATGAAGGGTATAAAGCATTTTGTCTTGCTACATTTGTCTTGCTACATATAGTGCAACCAATGATTTTTGGCATAAGTACACTTCAAATGATAAAACTAGAATTGGTTCCATTTTTTTCTACGCCCCATATGCTTCCCACGAGGGGTCGGAGGTCAGAATGAGGCCAAAATGTAAAAGTTGTTCTATCATGTTGTAATATATATCAAAACTGTTCCTCTCATTAATAAGAATGTAATAGTCAATTGTCATTTTTCATTTAGGGTGCTTAGTTTAGGAGTTACAGAGCTATTTTCAATATACACCGATTCAATCGCGTTTTGTCGCAAATTACTCCTCTCGACAAACGAATAAGAATAGAATTTGTTTGAGGCATGTTTAATTTCGGAATCGGAATAAATCATAGGTCAAAGGTTATGCATGTATGTATGTACATTATTTCTATTGGACTTTGCCTGCATTATAAAATCTGAAGGCCCGCTAGGACAATAGAAATTACACTGTGAACATTGTGAATTAAGAATATGTTTGAGAGGAGTAAAGGGGAGTTATGTTAAAGGGAGTAATTTGACACCAGTCAGTTTCGATGAAATCGGACCTTTTTAAAATTTTGATCCGTGTGTATGAAAATTTTGACATTTGACCTATTCGACCTGAACTAAGCACTGTAGAAAAATATGACAATAGACTTTTTTATTCCGCCAATACAACATTATGGGGCTGATTTTAAGTTTTGACCCCACTGTGAACTTCGACCCCTCAGAACCACAGGGGTATAGAAAAATGGAACCAATTAAATGTTTATCCTTCAAAGGATTTTCGGATTTAGGTGATCGCTGAGCCTGACATTTGTTTGATACATCATGCTCATGGGGCATTCTCATTTATATCATTGTACAGACAACATAAACATGCTCCAGGAGCAGGATGTAAAAAACATTGGTTCCACTACACTCTCAGAAAAAAGGTGCTACTTAGAACCTTTTTTTGTCCTGTATGTAGAACCCTAAGCAATAATAAGGTTCTAAAAAGAACCTTAAAAGGTTATTTTCTGTTCTACTAAGCACCCTTTGAGGGTTCTTCCTTTAAGATTCTTTAAAGGTTCTTCAAGCTTAAGGTTCTACAAAGAACCTTTTTCTTAGCTACACAGCCTTTTTGGTTCTACAAAGAACCCAATTGAAACCCAATGCTTTGTAGAACCAAAAAAGGTTCTGTAGCCAAGAAAAAGGTTCTTTGTAGAACCTTAAGCTTGAAGAACCTTTAAGGAATCTTAAAGGAAGAACCCTCAAAGGGTTCTTAGTAGAACAGAAAAAAAGGTTTTTTTATCCAAGAAAATTATTTTTAGTACCAAAATGGGTTAATTTACTTTTCTTAACTTTGTGATGAGTCCCTGAATGAATGAATTAGAATGTCCCCAGGCCTACTTGAATCTTTAAGGTTCTTTATAGAACCTTTTAAGGTTCTTTTTAGAACCTTATTACTGCTTAGGGTTCTACATACAGGACAAAAAAAGGTTCTAAGTAGCACCTTTTTTTCTGAGAGTGTATAATTTGTAGCAAAAAAAAATCCCAAACCTATGGCGCCCTGTAGGCTACTATATGTTATAAGGGAAGGGTTGGGCGTTAAAATCACGCGATGACTGAGGTTCATTCTCTCTGCCTCTGGGTTCTGCTTCAACTCCCATAACATTTGTGTAAAGCGTAGCGTAAAATTGGGTAACTTTGGGCACTTTGGAGAGTTTTTAAACCACTGCTTCCAAACAAATCCGATTATATTTCTAATTATCTCTTTTTGTGACATTAGGGTTCCCTTCTTCACCTTGATGTTGAAAAAAATGTTTTTAGTAATTTTTTAAGGGTGCCCTAGGGGTTAAAAATAGCCTGAACAAAGTTACCCCGCATTTGGGGCAACTTTGGACAGAGTATTACTTTCCACGAAGAAAAAAAAATCAAACAAATTGACCTTCGTTATATATGAGCAAGTTGTTGTTTTTTGTGACATTTGACCCCTTGCAAAGTTAATCAAGCAAGCACACATCCTTGCTCACAAATATTGATTTTTATTTTTTCTGAAAAAAATGTAAAAAAATGCTAATTTCTTAACAAAATAACACCAAATATGACTATGCTGTTCGAAAATAAGACCATTTAGAAAAATATATTTGACCGACCAAAGTTACCCCGCTGACCGAAGTTACCCCATTTTACGGTATATAGCTTCGTAAAACATGGCGAAGATACACATTGGGATATCACCTACAAATGAGGTACATGTAATATAATGCGATATACTTGTTCCATTTGGGTTACCTCGGACTTAATATATTAAGTTATAATATAGGCCTAAAGCCAAACAAATGCGTGGCTATAGACGCTATCACGCTAAAACAACCATAAAAGGTCTATTTATACACACAGATGCGTGCGATATAAAGTTTTAAAAAAACTCTCTATTTTTTATCGAAAATCCGGACATAAAACATGTTTTTGGCCTAATATTTGCAATGTTTACCTGAAATGTGTATAGTCTATACCTTTTTATGCGCATTTTTTTCTCTTTTTTCAATTGAAAGTAATTTTTAAAAAATTCAAAGAAATGCACCCGTACAGGCATATGTAAATATTAAAATTAAAACCAAAGATAAGAACCGAAATGTGGCACATCTTGATATAGTCATGTACCGTGTTTACAGAAACCGGGATGAAAATATCACCGAAATCATGTTTCTCTCTCCAAAACTGGGTCGCCTTTATTTTGGATTATTATTAGCGGTCCTTATACCCAGCAGAGCAAACACAAAACATCTTCACAACATTTGCTGTTTTTAAATTGTTATTAAATGTGTGGTTTTAGATATGCAGAAACATTTATAATTCATATTTTATTTCATTGTGGCATTGTTTGCAAAGTTCATTCTCCATTGCCCGAAATTATGCTCTAGGAGCATATGGTCCTGGAGCAGTCAGCGCCAATCAGCATATTTGAACTATCGATTGTCGGGGTGTTATGTTCCATTCTCGGGATTGTCCCGGATTTAGGTGATCGCTGATACATCATGCTCATGGAGCATTCTAATTTATATCATTGTACATACAACATAAACATGCTCCAGGAGCAGATTTGATATAATGTGTTAAACTATACTTATGTGAAAGTAAAGCAGTGACTGTATTTCAAATATCAGACATTGATATGATGCTTCTGGAGCATTCTCATTCACATCGTCGTACAGACAACATGGGCAAGTAAAGCAGTGATGTATTTAAAAAAATAAGACATTGGTATGATGCTCCTGGAGTTTTCTCATTCACATCATTGTACAGACAACATAAACATGCTCCCAGAAGCAGATTTGGTAAAATGAGTTAAACTATACTATACTTTTGGGCAAGTAAAGCAGTGACTGTATTTCAAAAATCAGACATTGGTATGATATCTCAAGCTCCTAGTGCATTCTCATTCATATCACTGTACAATAAGACAAACATGCTCCAAACATGTATTCAATTAAGGGACTGTGCTGTGCAATATATTTAGGCCCATGTTGAACGTAAGTGTCCTACAAAATTGTAAATTTATTGTGATTGTTCTGAGACTGCACTTCAAATTGCGCTGCATCAGGTGAAATTGCACCACAACTTTCAAAATGGGGTGCACAAAAAAATAAAAAAAATAAATCAAACATTGAAATTGCATCTGACCGTCTCAATTGTAATCTTAAATGACAATATCCCTCACCTCACTGATCACATTAAGGGATCTAAAATGAGCGTTTATTGCTTTTCGACAGTATTTTTTGTGGGACATGAGAGCACCTAAGACCTATCGAATTGCATTCTGAATACGAAGCATGTCTTTCTGATATCAAATAATTTTCATTTTTTGAAAATCATAATATAATACAAATTTTATGACAAATTATAAAAATTTGATATTTTTCAAATTTTGATATATAACAGTCCTCGAAGTAAATTATATAAATCTAATGATATATTCTTAAAGTGTATGTAGCAGGGAGGAAAAGCCGACGGTCAATTGAAAATTTTTACCTTTCATATTGAAGATATGGATTTTTTTCCCAAAAAGACCTAATTTTTTTGGGTGTTTTGGGAAAAAAAATCCATATCTTCTATACGAAAGGTCAAAATTTTCAATTGATCGTCGGCTTTTCATCCCACCTACATACACTTTAAGTATAAATCATCAGATTTATAAAGTTTACTTCAAGTACTGTTAAATATCAAAAATATCAATTTTAATGATTTGCCATAAAATGGGTATTAAATTGCGAATTTACAAAAAATCAAAATTATTTGATATCAGAACTTGCCATTCTTTATTCAGAATGCAATTCGATATGTCTGATGCTCTAATGTCCCAAAATAAATACTGTCCAAACGTTCATACCCCAGCCCTTAAATAGAACATTAAAAAATTATATAAAACATCAGTACCGCAAAAAACAGTGACCGCGAAAGACAATGACCGCGAAAGACGGGTGACTGCTAGTTTGATTAAATTCTTATCTGCAATTTGTTAAAAAGCAAGTTGTTTTTTTGTTGGATTAATGCCGATTGTTTTGTCATTTTACATAATTGTACATAATTGTCAATATTTTTCCTTATGTCAGCTTTAATTTAAGCCACCTGATGACTAAATCATATTTTATCATGGTGAAGTCAAATTGGTCTATTTATGTGTTCTTTATATGGATATAGGTCCAGATGTTCTCCGTTTCCGCGGTCCTGATTCCTGGTTTCATTTATACTTCGCCTACAATTAACGGAAAAATATATTAAAACACATTTTTCTCATTAGCTAGATAAAACCATTGGTTATTATCATGGAAAATACGAATGTGCTGTTACTTGCAGAAGCTGGGAGTGGAGGTAGAACTTTTTGAATGTCCCTCGTATTTATTGATTAACAAAAATAAAAAAATGGATCATCGCCAAAATCAGCCCTCAAGATGGCGTCGGACATTCATTTTGTGCGCTATTTATAAAAATTCTGGAGTGTGTAACCTACATCTTATTAAAACCATTATGCAGAAAACGAACGGTTTTGTTAAACTAAGCCCATGTTGTAAAATCTACGTGACACCTTATAAAATAGTGCTGAAGTTGGCCAAATTTCACACACAAATTGAATGGATATCGGTATCGTGTCGACCGTGGCTACAAGACCATGCAGCACTCAGTTTATAGAGGGTGGGCAAAGGGGGGGGGGCATGCCAACTTTTAAGGGGGGAAATTTTGAAAAAAGTACTAAAAAAGGGCCTAAAATCTTAAATATCAGGGCGGCCAACATCCCGCGGGGGGGGGGGGGGCAGCTGATCCCTTTGCCCCTTTCTACGTGACTACGTCACTGTACGAGATCTAAAATTTACCCATGATCCTTTGCAGAAGCGTACCCCCCCAATTATAAGGTTCGTAAAGTGACCTAAAATTCAACATCAATCAAAATGATGGTTTGATTTTCATTGCTATATTTTGATTTCAAAAATATCCACTGGAAATAATACTTAAAGTTTGCCAAAATAAACGGATATTCTATGGATTTATTGTTGCTGAAAAGTATGATTTTCACCCGGTAATAGTATAGTATAAATAGAGAGTTTTAGACCCAAGCTGGTAAGAAAAATGGTCCCTGGTTTAATGGGGCTTTTCCGTGCTCTTGCACCCCATTCCTTAAAAACATCTTATCCATAAACATACACAATACATTATCGATTTGAACTCGCTGGGCTGCACGTGCTATAGGCCTACTCCTATATTATACCGAGTATATAGGCCTACATGTGGTTCAGTATGCCATTTTTCGAGTTTTCGTGTATACACGGTCTGGATTTTTGCAAGTTATAGGAGAATTCCACGTAGGTCCTCAAAAGTTTCTTCCAGATATTGGAGATTAGATTCGCATAAAGACGAAACAGTAATCTTAAGTCTTTAAGGGCTGGGGTATGAACGTTTGGACAGTATTTATTTTGGGACATTAGAGCCCATCAGACATATCGAATTGCATTTTGAATACGAAGAATGTCATTCTGATATCAATTAATTTAGATTTTTGAAATTCGCAATTTAATACACATTTTATGGCAAATCATTAAAAATTGATATTTTTGATATTTAACAGTACTTGAAGTAAACTTTAGAAATCTGATGATTTATACTTAAAGTGTATGTAGGTGGGATAAAAAGCCGACGATCAATTGAAAATTGTGACCTTTCGTATTGAAGATATGGATTTTTTTTCCCAAAACACCAAACAAAAATAAGGTCTTTTGGGGAAAAAATCCATATCTTCAATATAAAAGGTCAAAATTTTCAATTGACCGTCGGCTTTTCCTCCCTGCTACATACACTTTAAGAATATATCATTAGATTTATGTAATTTACTTCGAGGACTGTTATATATCAAACATTTGAAAAATATCAAATTTTCATAATTTGTCATAAAATTTGAATTATTTTGTAATTTTCAAAAATGAAAATTATTTGATATCAGAAAGACATGCTTCGTATTCAGAATGCAATTCGATAGTTCTGAGGTGTTCTCATGTCCCACAAAAAATACTGTCGAAACGCAATAAACGCTCATTTTAGATCCCTTAATCTTTACATAAATTTTTTACCATCAATTGAGCTTTAATTTTGACTAAATTCAGAAAATATTTTGGCGTATGTAAAATTAAAATTAAATTCTCTGCCTCCTAAACCACATAAATGTTCACGATTGGGTATCATGAATCGTTATATATGATGTGCAGTTAATATTCATATATTCTTTTATACATAGGATGCTTCAGTTTTAACACAAAAAATATTTCATTGAAAACCTTCCCACTCGGCGATTTCAAAAAGGTAACCACGCTTCCCTAGACACGCTTCCCTAGAATGTGCAATAAATTAGCATTAAAAATTTAATGCAGTGCCAAAGCACCCTTAATCATACCGCCCAGGCCTATATCATACCGCCAAACAAACAAGGACTTTGCTAGAGGGCGCAACATGATTCAACAACGACAGATTCGGAAAAAGAACCTTTTTTATAATTCGGAATAGAGATCACGGTGACTCATTTCGGAATGAAGAACCTGTTTTAGATTTCGGAATGGAGAACCCTAAATTCATATTCGGAAAAGAGAACCTCTTTTCATATTCGGAGTAGAGAACACGGTGACTTATTTCGGAATAAAGAACCTTCTTTCGTTTTCGGAATAGAGAACCCATTTTGCATATTCGAGAACCTTTTTCATATTCGGAATGGAGAACCTTTTCTGTTTTCGGAATAGAGAACCTTCGTAATAGAGAACCTTTTTAATTTTCGGAATAGTGAACCTTCGAAATAGAGAACCTTCGGAATACCGAACCTTCGGAGTAGCGAAGTTCGCCCCGCTGTGATGTTGCAGCATCTGAAGAAGATGCAACTGATGAATTCCTAAAACATGCTGTAGATGTCCTATCTGGTGATAAGAGTCGCATTTGGAAACCTGCTGATCTTGTATCAGGAATGCTGCACACATTTGGAAATCACATTCACTCGTGCTGATCGTAGGTGACTCAATGAAGAACTCCAAACAAACTTTGCCGAAGAGCTTCTAGTTCTTTCATCACAAAGTTATTCTAGTATTATCGTATTCCGTTGCAACTTTAACGCACGTGAAATGTGAAGTTATAATGAAACTGTTATAGGCAGTAGCAACCAAAGAGTAGCCAAGCAGATAGTACGAGAGTACCAAGACATTCGCATTGTAAAGTCACACTACAATATCCCTATCGACGAGGATTTGGCTGCATAATCAGTGTCTGACATGCTACAATTTCCTCGCCGAAGTTGAAGAAGTCCTTGTCAGCTTTACTGATAGGCAACAAAGTCCTGTGCAAAAGCATTCAAAGATTCAAAGATGATTATAAACCATTTGTTCGACTACCGGGTTACATGTTGCTATAATGATCGGTCCTACACTTCAAGAATTTCGGCTGCAGTTGCAGGCGCTGTTGATATTAGTCGTCAAGGAATTGAAGGCGCTCAGCTCAGGAAGGATTGATACAAGCACAGTTGGGCAGATACAGATATCAGTTCAGATATCACCAAACGGAAAGCTGTTAACCCCGAGCTGTCACTCAATACACTCCCTGCGCAAAAAGTCTTCCAAAATGTGTTATATTTCTACCTTTCATTTCGGTGGGGCCATCTTGGAATTTTTATGCGATTCTAAGGAAGTAAAATGTCAAACTGGATCTGCTTAATTCTAGGGTGTACATGTACATTAATTATTGTAAGAAACAAAATCCGGCAAAAGAACTTTACCTTGAAACTAATGGTTTTTGCTTATGACATTTCGAATTGCGAGAGTGTCATGTATAAAAATGTATATAGTTTCTATTTAAAGCATCCAAAAGGAAAATAATTTACACAAAATACTTTTAAGTTATCATTTATTATGGTACCGCTAGTGAATAACCGAGCTTAATTTTAGTATCCATAGCGGCCATCTTGAATATTTCTAATTGCCCAAGGGTTACCATTTTACATCCCCCAAAATCTTATTTTGTACCACTGAAAGAGTAATAATCAGCAAAGAAAACTACTTTAACTGGCAAAACCATCTAACCTTGCTCTGCCACCGGACTAATATGTGTGATGTGCTCTAGTGTCCCACAATAAATACTGTCCAAACGTTCATACCCCACTCCTTAAGGGCTCTGGTATCAACGTTTGGACAGTATTTTTCATGGGATGAGAGCACATCAGACATATCGAATTGCATTCTGAATACGAAGAATGTCCTTCTGATATCAAATAATTTTGATTTTTTTTTTAATTCGCGATATGATACACATTTTATTGCAAATGATTAAAAATTTATATTTTTGATATTTAACAGTCGTCGAAGTAAACTTTATAAATCTAATGCTATGTACTGAGCCGTCCTTCATATGAAATTTCGACATATCGTATTGAAGAATTTTTGAAGGATTTTTCCCAAAAAAAAAACACCCACAAAAAAGTAGGGTTTTTCGGGAAAAATGCATATACGCCACGGTATTCAATATGAAAGGTCAAAATTTGTAATTGATCGTCGGCTTTTCATCCCAGCTACATACACTTTAAGTACATATTATTAGATTTATAAAGTTTACTTCGAGGACTGTTAAATATCAAATAAAATTTGTATTATATCGCGTATTTCAAAATATCAAAATTATTTGATATCAGAAGGACATTCCTCGTATATTATTCAGAATGCAATTTGATGTCTGGTGTACTCTCAGATACTCCCAAATACTCTGCACCCCCAATCCCCAGCAATACCTAGTGTAAAAAGTCAAAAGAATCAAGTCAAAAGTCAAATGGTGAGTCCCTAAATAAGAGAAACTTTATCCATGAGTGTTGCAGACAACTTGTTAATGTGGTCTTAGTTAGTTTGAGTGCTGCACACATGTGTTGTATTTAGTTGCTACGGTTGCTATCTTCAGTAGATATAGCTTTTTTCAGCACATATCACATATCAGTGAAAATGTTATCTCCAGTTGTTCTAAACACAACACAAAAATTGACACAGTCGTGTGCAGCATTTTGTTATATAGCTCCAATTTGATGCCACTTACTTGCTATCAAAAGCTCCAAATTGACACAGATTTATGCCAGGATTGGGAAATCACGCTGTATAGGAATTGGCTTAAAGCCATATTATAACATTTCTGTAAAAATAGATTAGTATTTATTTTCCATAAAATGTTAGCTTTTACTGTCAGATATGTCCCCTTATAATTTTGAGCCGAACTTACTATAGCGCCCATGCATGTTACTACGGTGTAATACGGTACGATCCTCTGGGTGTGTGTATGTGTATCCCGCACGCCGTATACGTACTGTGCATATGTGTTCGACTAATATTTCCATCGTAATAAATAATAAAACGCCGGTTCCATCGTTTTATTCAAAATCTCGGATTTTGACAAAACTACAGCACCTAAAGTCTTGATTTTTGCAGAGTATCTTTAGGCCTATTGACTAAAGTACATTTTTACAATCGTGTAAAACCAGAATGTAAATTTTTTTTGAGGGCGTTCTCCTAGTCAGCAAATGTTATATGGCTTTAATTGTAACTGAAAAAATTGCTCACATACCCAAGATTACACAAATTGGATCTCACCCGCTTCTTATAGCGACAATCATTGACTAGAAATAATATATATCCCGAGTATTTTCTTTTAGAGACTTCAAAGTTTAACCAATTAATATTATACGAAGCACCTCACCGCAGCAACGTTTCAACAAATTGTTAAGCTTGTATCTTCTGCAAAAAGCATACAATTTGAGAGCATTTACATGTTTTTGTAAGCTGCGCTTTCAAGTTAGAAGAATACCAAACAATATATTCTCTGATTCGACAAACAATGGAAGTAAGTAGGGCCTAGTACATTGTACCCAAAAGCTTTTAAAATGAGAGCACAGTCTGAGTCAGAGAGAATGGTGTATTTTTACGCATATCAAATTTATACATGTATTTATATGGGCGAATTATATACTTTATATATTTATTTAGTTTGATAATAAAGGAAAAAAAGTAAAGCATTTTATTATAGTCAAATTTTCTGCGATAAATAAAAAAAAAGCGTTTGCAAACCTTGTCCAAAATACTGCAATATCATTCAATTATATGAAATCAATACAATATAGGCTGCGACGATCATATTAAGGGCTGGGGTATGAACGTTTGGACAGTATTTATTTTGGGACATTAGAGCACATCAGACATATCGAATTGCATTCTGAATACGAAGAATGTCCTTCTGATATCAAATAATTTTGATTTTTGAAATTCGCAATTTAATACACATTTTATGGCAAATCATTAAAAATTGATATTTTTGATATTTAACAGTACTTGAAGTAAACTTTATAAATCTGTTGATTTATACTTAAAGTGTATGTAGGTGGGATAAAAAGCCGACGATCAATTCAAAATTTTGACCTTTCGTATTGAATATATGGATTTTTTCCAAAAACACCCAAAAAAATTAGGTCTTTTTGGGAAAAAATCCATATCTTCAATATGAAAGGTCAAAATTTTCAATTGACCGTCGGCTTTTCCTCCCAGCTACATACACTTTAAGAATATATCATTAGATTTATATAGTTTACTTCGAGGACTGTTATATATCAAAAATTTGAAAAATATCAAATTTTTATAATTTGTCATAAAATTTGTATTATATTGTGATTTTAAAAAAATGATAATTATTTGATATCAGAAAGACATGCTTCGTATTCAAAATGCAATTCGATAGGTCTGAGGTGCTCTCATGTCCCACAAAAAATACTGTCGAAACGCAATAAACGCTCATTCTAGATCCCTTAAAGGGGCATTTTGTGATCCACAGCCTCCCCCACCCCCAACTTTTAACCAAAAAAAGTTGAGATTTTATACCACTGGAAACCCCTGGCTACTTAATGTTTATGTACAGAACACATCTTGCAGATTAATTCGTTTAGCAAAAATATCATCAAATTGGTATTTCATTCTAGTGTACCAGAACTAAATTACAACACAGTGATATATGGAGCAGTGTAATACACATCATGCATAACTCGCAAACGCAAAATCGGAACATTTTGGGAATAACACTTTTTGCGTGGATATCTACTGAAAAATTTCATAAAAAGAAGATGCTAGGATCACGAAATACTCCTCTAAAATAATCAAATATATCGAATCAACCGAAAAGTGTAATCATAGACCAACGGGCTCTTCCATTTTAAATATACACGCCCTCTGTGGAAGATTTTGGAAATATCTTCAGCAGAGGGAATATGAATTTCAAATGGAATGAACACATTAGGCAGCTCCATTTGAAACTCACCCTCCCTCTGTAGAAGATCCATGTTGAATCTTTCCCAGAGGGTGTATGAAATTCAAATAGAGCTGCCTAATGTGTTAATTCCATTTGATATTCATCCTCCCCCTGTGGAAGATAATATTTCCAAAATCTTCCACAGGGGGAGTGTGGATTTTAAACGGAATGGCCCAATAAGACCATGACCCAATTCCGTCCTTTAAATTTACAACACATGCATCATGTAAAATAAATTACTATATTCATATATCTACAGTGCGCAAATATCTGGTATGTTGTTTTCTAAATGTTTCTCCAGACATGTAAACACTTATAAAGTATAATTTCCGAGTGGCGCACTTAGTTCGTTATTACTTTCTTTGAGATGCCGTTTTTCAATATAGACCAAGCCTGCTGTTTAAAGACAAAATTTGGGTTGAAATAATATTTTGTCGCCTTGTGTTGATTTCAGTTATTGCAAAAACTATTTTAATAGTTTTTGCAATAAAGACATACATGGCAAAAACTCTTGTATTATTCAGCGACATTCAAATTAGAAATTGGAACGTGAAAGTCATTTCATAGCTTTTGATTTTTATTGTCACCCAAGGCCGCTGAAAGAAAACCACACTTTCATGATGATGGCACAAATTAACCACCCCATGATTGCCGTGTTCAAGTCCAAGGCACTGTGGACTGCTGGACGTAGGCCTACGTGGTGGTACCATAAGGGGCTGGTATTCTCTTCGGAAGGGGGGCAAACATATACAGGGGGTCAGATAGTGTGTTTATTTTATTCAAAAAGACTGATTTCAATACAATTTTAGCCTGTTTAAAGGAGTATTTCGTGATCCTAGCATCCTCTATTTATGTCATTTTTCATTAGATATTCATGAAAAAAACCTATTCCCAAAATTTCAGTTGATTCCCATTTTGCGTTCGCGAGTTATGCATGATTATGTGTATTACACTGCTCCATAGACAATGCGTTGTAATTTCGTTCTGGTGCACCAGAACGAAATTCAAATTTCACGATATCTTTGCTAATCGAATTAATCTGCAAGAAATATTTTGTACATAAACATTATGTAGCCAGAGGTTTCCAGTGATATAAAAATCTCAACTTTTTTTGAGAAAAGTGGGGGATGAGGCTGTGGATCACGAAATGCCCCTTTAAGGGTACGGTGATGGGGGTGGGGGTCATAATTTTTTTGTTGACGAAATAGGGGGGCGCAATCTTATTGACGCTGACTTTTTGTAAATTTGGGGACCCCCTTCGAAGAAAATGCCAGCCCCTTAAGAATTTACAAAAATGGGTGCTTAATATTGGATTTTTTTAATGTCTCATCTGTGACTTCTTCTTAAGAGTGCTTTAAGGTGGTAGGCCTACTGCACCCCCTGAGAAATGTTGTGACTAATTTTGCATTTTTCTCAAAAAATAACTACACACTGGTAACAAAGGTTATGCATATTATAGGGGCAAGGAATCCAATTACTTCAATTAAATTTCAGTGGTTCAACACAAGTGGTTCATTATGTTAAGAAGTGAGGTACATTCTAGTGGTACCTCATTTCTTATCATAAATAACGTACCGCTTGTCTCGAGTCAATGCAATGCAATGCAATATTCCACAGATATAATATAATGCATGTTTTTGTTTAAAGATATTGTATATTCTTGACATCACTACCATGCCACCATCACCACCATGCAGCACCACCATTACAAGAGCTTACAAGTGTACTCAATTTACAATCGTATTTATAGGATGAAAATTACAGGTATTGGTAACAATATCAGCCCAACTGTCTAAACGACATTTTCAGAATGAAACTGAAAGCTAATTAAAACGAAAAGAATAGTCTATAAATATTAAGCTTTATCCACAAATGCTACAAATAACTTTATTAATGTGACCCCGAGAGTGATGCACACATTGTGTTGTTTTATGCTATGATTGTGCTATCTTCAGTAGATAGTTGTGTATACACATATGCATATGAAAATGTTTGTTATCTGTTGGTAAGAAGCCGCTTAGGTGCCGCTATTACAGAAGCTTGATGTGTTAGCACGTACTCTTCCAGTGGGGGGCACAAGATCTGATGGGGGAGGGGCACAAACCGTTTTTCGTTGATTTTCCAATGGGATTTTCTAAATATTTAGACCGAATGGGAGGGGCACGTGCCCCCAGAGCTGACGTGCCCCCGTGCCCCTGTGACGCTACGCCACTGTATCCCCCGAATATGAATGTGTTGACATCAGACTTTGCTTACATTGTCGATAAATGCCATTTTGCGGCAGTAGAAGCTGAAAATATGCTTCCCGCCGAAAACTGCTGTTGATGCGAACCCCCTTATATCAGTGATTTTTTGATGATTTTTTTAATGTGTTCTCAAAATTGCTCAGTGGATGTATGGTGTTTTGAAACCAAGCTAGTCAATTATGTATAAATTATATCTAGAAGTAACTATTTTCACCTTATACTCGCGTTGCCAGGTATGTCCATTTTATACCTACGATGTCAGATAAGCCTATTCCGTAAAATAATTGCAGCTTTTATTTTAGCTTAAAGAGCATAGAGATTGAAATCTTCATTGCCATGGAAACAACATTCAAAATTCGTGACATAAATGGGTTAATAGTAGTTGCAAAACATTGAAATTGACATTGAGCCACATTATAGCTAGTCACGTTCCAATTTCATTAATAGTTTTTTTGAAATATCATATCCGCCAGTTTCCACCATGTCTAAGTCTAGAGGATTTAGTATTGATAATAGTAAATTATTTCATCTAAAATCGTTTAATTTCTTTTTAACTTGGCGACATGTACTTTATCAGTCATAATAGAGTAACAAACGCGATTATTGATTGAGATGTAATATTTACTTCATAAGGAAAGAAATGTTACTTTTTTAGTAAGTTTAGTATCACTGGATAAAAGAGACACATTATTTGCCATAGAAGTGATTATGTACCACTAGTAGTACCAGGATTAACATAACTACCATAGCAATAGATGAATACAGTTTTTGAATGTATAGTCCTGCACTATACAACGTTCACTATGTACCAATGCATTGAGCCTTAGATGTCAAAGAACAAGGATAAAGACCTGGATCGTAATTCTATAGAATACTCATATCATGCTGATCACTCGCACCTGTAAGAGTAGTATCTTTGAAAAGAGCAGTATCATATGGAAAGGTTTGGTTACAAAAACGATTCTCAATATAAACCATCTATGCACAGTTTCCACCTCGATGCACCTGAGCACACAATTTCGTCCAAGCTAGCAGTGAATTGTCTCTACACAGTTTTTTTTTATTACACTACACAGTTGAGTGCATAGCATCATAAGAGCTGTGTGAGACTCTAGCTGGAAAATAGGCCTCTGTGATTGTTTTTTTCGTCAAAATTTCAAGTGTTCCCTTTATCCAATCAGAAATTTTGTTATATCAAACGAAAGCTAAAACTTCCCCCTAAAAATACTTTTCCCCATTCAGGTCAACAGAGAATTCAAGGCGTGGATCGTCAATATGAACGAAATATAGAGTTTCTGCACGGCTGCACCTCTTTATTTCGTTTCAGAAGAGTGAAGTCTTGTTTATAGATCTGTATGGCTTTAAAGTAGTTTCGTTTCTTGACTATAATTAATCTAATGATATGTACTTACGAGTAAAGTATATGTAGCTGGAATGAAAAGCCGACTATTAATTGTTGTTTTTTTTTGGGGGGGGGTCCATAACTTCAATACGAAATGTCACAATTTTCAATTAATCGTCGGCTTTCTGCACTTCGTGATATTTCGTTTCTGAAGAGTGAAGTCTTGTTTCAAGACTTTACGAAACAGATCTGTAAAGCTTTATTGTAGTTTCGTTCTTATCCATAATTATACTCGTATAGTGCCCCCAAATGGTTGAGCACTCTACCACATTGGTAGTACCAATCATTGGTTTTATCTCGCTTGGAATTATTATCATTAGATTTATAAAGTTTACTTCGAGGACTGTTAAATTTCAAAAATATCAATTTTTAATCATTTGCCATAAAATGTGTATTATATCGCAAATAAAAAAAAAAGAAATCAAAATTATTTGATATCAGAAGGACATTCTTCGTATTCAGAATGCAATACGACATGTCTAATGCTCTTCGATGATCTTGTGGTCCCGGGCTTGTGGTACTAAATTCTACATCGCCGGCAATTGCATTTAATGCCATGGCACATTGATTGATGGGACAATCCGACCGTCCTATTTCATCCGTTCTACCGTCACAGTTTTTGTTCTACATACATGAACATGACCTCTTGATATTTAAGTCATTCGGTCGCAAAACAAGTAAGCAAGAACCCTCTCAAGTGGCAATTAAATTCTCATTACTTCATTTGACATCGATAATTGACAAGATGGCACAAGTCAAGCATATTGGGACGTGGTACGTGGTAAACTGAACATCGATCTTGACAGTATAATCTGGGACTGTGTGAAAGCGTTATACTTGTTAACTGACGTGTTACACGCAGGTACAAATGCTACAAATTAAAGGAACACTGATGTATATTTCTGACACAATTATAAACAAAATAATTAATATTAGTGGTAGAACTACCGGGGTTGAACGGTGTGGTACTAATTAACTAATACGCCCACCCCTTGCACATTACAATCAAGGGTGAAGTGGCCGAGCAGTTAAGGCGTTGCCTTCGAGCCTTTGGTTTACCTAAGGTGAGAATTCTTCTTCCTCTCCCAAAATGTACCTATAACTTAAGGTCGGAAATCCTATGTTCAGCTGCTTTATCATGTTTACATCATATAATAAAACTGTAGAATTTCTTCTTTTATATACCGCTTATTACGTGCAGAAGTCACGTAAAGCTGTGGTCCCGTGTACAGGTAATACGTACCCTGTATTCGAAAAGAGAAGGGGGGGACCATCCCCGGTTCTGATATCTGCAATCAATCCTAGGTTCCAGCATAGACTGTAACAGTCTATGGTTCCAGGATCATGCATAGGTAAAGGTACGTAAAGCCCTTGCGTTGATACAGTTGAGGTAAGCACGAATATAGGAAGGAAAGGGATGAACATGAGAAAGACATTTGTACCAAACCAATGATTTAAGCTGTATTTCCTTTTTTTACAATGACAGCATCAGTCAAGACTCTATTTGTTTTGGAGGAAGTCCCTCCACTATATATCAGAATGTAATTTGTGCGTGACATTTCTCAATGTAAAATGGAAATGTCTGAAAAGTAGTATCTTTAATTGAATTGTTGTACAAGTGGGAATTTCATTGATGTTAAAGCTGTAGAGTGTAGACAATAATAACTTGAGGCTGTTCTGTAGCGATGTATGAAACTGCAAAAGTGTAGTTATAAATGGTCTCAAAGGCAGGGCATATCAAACCAGACATACCAGCAGCAAACACAAAAGTTTCCGACATCATCTGCAAAAGGTTAGAAAAGGTTGTTAGAAAACGTTTAAGTGTCGGGTTATATAAAGGGTATGTAAAGGGTATAAAATGTTTTCGTAACATTCAAAAACACATTTTTTGATAATCAACTGCAAATATTCTAACATAATGTTATATAAGTGTTGAAAAAATATTTGGCATAAAATGTTTACAAAAATATTTTACAAAAACATTTTAAAAACATTGTTGTAATGCATTGTCATACAAAACGTTTAAAAACGTTTTCATGACCTTTATTTATCTATCTAAACCAAAACTCAAAATATAACCTGTTTAAAACGTTTTGAAAACATTTTTGTGTTTGCTGGAATATATATTGATATTGATGAAGTGAAAATACTGCAATGATGAGTACTACGCCGATGAGTGAAGGAAGATTGTGGGTAACGCCAAAAGTGCAAATTTTTACAAGAAAGGGATTTAGAGGTCTTCTTTGACAACCTAAGCTCTGGGTTATACAGGTGGAATGAGCTGATTGGTTTTGTGGTCAGCTCTGGAGTGAATGGCGAAAGTAACATCATTTTTGACATTACCATCTCTGCCACAAGGATTTCAGTTGTCTTCAGGTCTACAATCGGATATTTTTACCTCAGATAAGAATAGAAGTTATAGTGGTCTACAAGCTCGGCTCTGGTTTATACAGGTGGAGCAGATGGGATTTGTGGTCAGCTCCGGAGTGAATGGCGAAAGTAACATCATTTTTGACATTACCATCTCTGCCACAAGGATTTCAATTGTCTTCAGGTCTACAACCGTATATTACCTCAGATAAGAATATAATTTATAGTGGTCTACAAGCTCGGCTCTGGTTTCTACTTGTGGAGCAGATGGGATTTGTGGTCTGCTCAGGAGTGAATGGCGAAATTAATAACATTTTTGACATTACAATCCCTGCCACAAAGATTTATATCTGTTGTTTGATAGCATGTAAAACTACGCCATTTTTAAGAAAATGTGAACACTGATGGCGCTGATTATCTTAAATCGTCTTTTCATCTTTACAAGGGGTAGACACTGATATATAATGCCATTTAAACATTAGCAAGGGAGTAACAAATAGCAACGAAATTTTCAAAATGTTAGGAATAACTTATATTTATACTTAATATCAATTTTCACACAAATATACTGTTGATAGAATAAAAATACCACAAAACGCAGAAAAAGATAATTAAGTTGAAAAAGAAACACAAATCTGTGTTAAAAAGAGTTGGAAATACATGTACATATATATTAGAGTTATAGCTGTTGGTATTGCCCAGTTCTAGAATTGAACATTGTAATGTTTTGTTGAAAAATTTAATAAATGATCACATCAAATAACCCATATATTTGTCTTTAAGTATACAGTGGACTTCGTCAGGATATAAATTTGGAATAAAAATAAAAGGTTAGTTTCTAAAACCCAAACTCTTAGTACAAATGTAATTTTGGCAAGTACAATCCTAGAAGTTGGGTCTTTGTTACAAGTTTATTTTAAGTTAAAAAGTCCAAATTAAAAATCATTACTCGTTGACTGCCGATAAAACGCCCAATAAAGACTTAGTCACCGGACCGCGCCGGCCAGTTAAAGTACATGCCCTATCACACCACTCCACACCATACATAAATTCTCCCAGTCACATTTCCCAAATATGAAATTTAAAAAAGTCAAATTTTAATTTACTTCTTTTAAAGTTTGGCAGAGGCGGGGTTCGAACTCACGGCGCAACGCTTAGTACTCTATGAGCCTAGCGCCTTAGACCACTCGGCCACTTGTCTTGTTATTCATTTGAAACTTATTTAAAAATATAATCGCTACCACGTGACAAGCAAAGACAGAAAACGTATTATATTTTGGAATTTTATCATTAATGTGTATTATAATAGAGCTACCATTATTTATATTGTTGAATTCTCAAGCGCATCATTTCGAATTGGGTTTTTATTCCCAAAGCCCGATACTGACTCCACCTGTACATTTTAATTTCATCGCGGGATGCTGAGATGTTTGAAAAGCATCGCAGCATCGCATACCGCTGCGAAGTGGAGTCAGGATCGGGCTTAATTCGAACCACCAGCATCCATGGTTCGATGTAGAGAGTCTTTCCTATTCAGAGGAAATATTGCAATTACACACCTTATTGCCTTTTAACAATAACCAATGACACTAGCACGTAATTCCAGTCAAGCACCAATCTTTAATCCTATTGTTGAAGAGGATAATAAGCTTATACTTATGTATAGCATTCGTAAAAAGCTTAAGTCTTTGTTTGCTTTGGTTAAGTCCTGTTCAAGTGGTGGATTAACCAACAATTAACAATGAGAGTACATTCCTGATCCTCGTTCAGTTGGCGATGATTTGAAGTGACCGCCAATTATCACCATTTGATATTTAATAGGGGCCTACCAGCATCGTGGAAAAAAAGAAATAATGTAGTGCCAAAATAATGTACCCTTTTACGGAAGGAGCAAAGTTTAACAAGTTACAACTCCGCTTCTGCAGTACGAATGTCAGCGGCGAATGTCAGGTTATTATTTCCCAGTCTTGAAAAAAATTGCAGGCAGAGGTGGGAATCGATCTCGGTACCTCCCGGTTAAAAAGCACTGTGCAAAACCACTAAGCCAACTAAATATCTGTCGTGAGATGCTTGACATTAATCTTTGATATTGCTGAATGGAACAAATCGCGGAATTAAATCAGTAATAAAAGAAGTAGATTCTTATTTAGCGGCCAAATTGGATAAAAGGGGAAATATTTGTCCCTGCTCTAAAGAAAAATAGGTTAGAAAATTATCAAATAAAATTAAATTAAAAATTGAGACTTTATATTTATTTATTTCACAAGGCGGCATTTTCACAGACAAACACTGTATACGCTAAAAACTCGACCCTCATTACTAGATGATGGCATAGCTCAGTGTTAGAGCATCAGACTGGTAATGTCAATATCGTTGGTTCGAATCCGCCTGCCAGCAATGATTATTATGATTTTAATGTTACGCTACAATTTGTTCAAATTTTTTTCATTTATTTATTTATTTATTTATTCATTCATTCATTCATTCATTCATTCATTCATTCATCATTCATTCATTCATTCATTCATTCATTCATTCATTCCTTCATTCCTTCATTCATTCATTCATTCATTTTTATTTATTTATTTATTTAAATAATTTGATATATTTGAAAGGGGTATTTGAGCAATTTGAAATTTTTACCCCCGTATAATCCTATTCGCCACTTGCACGGTTCCGCCATTATGCACTATATGCGGGGAGAGCCTCGAACTGGCAGCATACATGAAAGGAAGAATTACGTAACCTTACACAGAATGTTATGACTGGTTCAATTCCCATTCATGTATGCTGCCAGTTCGAGGCTCTCCCCGCACATAGTGCATAATGGCGGAACCGTGCAAGTGGCGAATGGGGTCATTTTGAACCCACTCCCTCCCAAATTGCCAAAACCTATGAGTTTAAATCATACATAATGATCAGTACGTCAATCATGAGTGAACACCGGTTGGTCACTGCATTTACTTGGGAATGGGTAGGCACTGCAGCTTGATTCACCATCCACAACATGATAATGTGTGCACATGCTACATTATATACACTTGTAGGCCTATGTTGTTGTTGGTGTATAAGTAATGGGCCTTGCAATTGAAATGCCTCAAGCTTTTAATCCGATATGCAGATTATCTATTTGTTTTCATGAATTGGAAGACATTCTTTGATGTATTACTGAGCTCAATGATCTGAAATTACTGGAGTGTGAGGTCAGCATAGTATTTTATTAACAGAAAGTATAGAGGCCCTGCATGAAATTATCGATTGACTCCAAACAAAGGATTTGAGCCGAAGTCCTTCACCGTAGTTATGGCGGAGTGCAGTCCATTCAATCAAATGTTGTCATCAACCTATTTGATTGCAATCATGCTTTTGTTGAATGCATTTGAGTAATCCGCCATATTTACGGGATGATATGTCACATGCAAGGCCTCTATTCTCCAAATTCATTTCCTAATGTATGTGAGAATGATACAATAATGACATGATGAACATAATCATTGATGCATCAGTTTTAAAATAGACTAGGCGGTTACCATATTTGGCGGTTCTCGGCTGGGCGCGACTACCAGGCTGATGGTGACATGTCCATATGACAGTTTTTACTAATTTGACCTCAGATGACCCCTGGCGACCCCAAAATGACCTTCCAAAAATTTGGCTCTAAATGTTGACTGTACCCACCAAGTTTCATGCCCATACGACAGTTTTAGTAATTTGACCTCAGATGACCCCTGGGTGACCTTGGATGACCCCAAAATGATCTAAACTTATAACTCTAAATGTTGACTGTACCCACTAAGTTTCATGCCCATATATGAGTTTTTACTAATTTGACCTCAGATGACCCGTGGTGACCTTGGATGACCCCAAAATGACCTTCAAAGAATGTTGTTTTAAATGTTGACTGCACCTACCAAGTTTCATGCCCATACGACACTTTTTAGTAATTTGACCTCAGATGACCCCTGGGAGCGGACCCCGGTGTCAGATGACTTTAAAACGAACATAAACATCTTCTTGACAGGACAGAACTACACCCACCCACCGAGTTTGAGCCCTGTACGACCTAGTTTCATGCCCATATGACAGTTTTTAGTCATTTTACCTCAAATGACCCCTGGGGGGGGGCCCCGGGGTCGGATGACTTAACGAACATGAACATCTTCTTGCCAGGACAGAACTACACCCACCCACCCACCGAGTTTGAGTCCCGTAGGATCTAGTTTCATGCCCATATGGCAGTTTTAGTCATTTGACCTCAAATGACCCCTTGGAGGGGGCCCTGGGTCGGATGACTTAACGAACATAAACTTCTTCTTGCCAGGACAGAACTACACCCACCCACCGAGTTTGAGCCCCGTACGACCTACGACGGCCTCACATTAGCAGTCACAGACAAAACCTATTACTCGTCTCGAAAGAGCTCAAAATAAATAACTTAGAAAATTTTCTTGATGTCCTTTAACATGTTTCCATAGTTAACCATCGTTAGCCATGGATATCTATGCTGTAGAACTGACCGGTGACTAAGTCCGATTTATTGGGACGTTTATCGACCATCAACGAGTAATGGGCTGCAAATCGTCCAAAAACAAGGAAGAGTAGGTTAAAAATACAGTAAACAAAGTCATTTTGCAAAATACTTGAGAGACAGGCCCTTTTTTGACCTATAAGAAAACGACGTCTTGCCACCAAACTGTCCATATAAAAGCAATGAGATACAACGCTATTAGTTAGGTGTTACAAAGGACTCTACATGTATACGCACAGAAGGCTGACACTATTTTATTACACTCAATTGTAACATTCTACACATGATAATTCTGTTTATATTATACATAACAATTGATTTGAGAATGGCGCTTCTTCATAATAGATACCCTTATATTATATTTGATATTATGTAGGCCTACATGTCTTACAACAAGTAGAATATTTTGAGGGCTTAGAGCCATAACTAGCCACGTCCATTTGTTTTCTCAATTACATGTTACTCATTTCGGTAACAAATGGACGGTTAATTCTGCCCTCCTTAAGAAAATGTAAGTGACTTTGGGGTATATAAATGGTCACTTGCGTCTAACTAACTGTTCAAGTGACCATACATATACCCCAAAGTCACTTGCATTTATTATGGAGGGCATAATTAACCGTACATTTGTTGCCGAAATGAGTAACATGTAATTGAGAAAACAAATGGACATAGCTTGTTCTGGCTCTAAGCCATGTTAAATTAATTAAATGCTTCTGGAGATTTTTTACGGCTAAAATCATTATGAATATTAATTTTACATACACGTGCTTTTGTTAAAATTACTACTAAATTTTGCGGTGATCATAAATCAAATTTGATTGATAACACACATACTAATTGTGAATAATAAAGCCCCAGAAAGCACACAAAGTGTTAAAGAAAAGTTTTAAATGTCTGGTTATATAAAGGGTTTAAAAAACGTTTTATGACGTTCATAAAACATTTTTGAAAACGTGATGCGAAACACTCTAATTGTTATTTGACGGTTGACAAAATATTTTGCAAAAATCTTTGCCCCAAATGGTTTACACTAACGTTTTTAAAACGTACATATCATAACTTTTATATAGCCTGACATTTAAATGTTATTAATACGTTAATACGGTTTTAATAAACGTTATAAGAACATTTTGTGCTTGCTGGTTATTTGGGCTGTCATTTTCTTAGGAGGTCTCAACTATGTGGGGTCATAATTGTTTTAACACGCACAAAATAGAACTGTCTTAAAAAGGATTTGTACTAAATGCCATTTAAATATTCACCAAATATAATTGCAGCTAAAATCAAAATTTCCTCACTCTACTCGCGCATTCTTTCAAAAAACAATTACAGACACATTTCTTGACTTTTTGAATAATTTGTTTTGGGGCTTAAGGGCTCATGAAAATATTCAACCCAAGATAGGGGGTCATACAAATTCGACTCTGGTAACTGATATATTTGGGGTACCCCGCTCCCGAAGAAAATGACAACACCTTGTCTTGTATTAAAAGATTGGAATTTTGTGAAAAAGTCAATACTAAATAAGAAAAGTAAAGAGTTATACATTTCTTATGCTCTTTTTGGTACCATGCATGTCACAAGATAATGATACTATTTCCACCATCAAGGGGCGTATTAACCTCTTTTGAAAAGTAAATACAATTACATCCCCTTTTTAATTTTGTTACAGTTAAATTATTTGTTGAAGTATTACTCTTATTCATATGTTAGGATCTTGACTGAATTAAATCGTAATTCGTATTGTTGCTCAAATTAAGTCATAATAAAAGTTCATATTAAATCACAATATACGTTCATATTTCCATGATATTCGTAGCCTTTAATTTTCATCTTGAATTTATTTTTTTTATTTTTGGAAATTGCCCTTTATAACGACATGTATAATAGGTAGGTATAATGTTTTCTCAAACTTATACGGCTATATTGCATCCTTCAATTTTTAATATTTACAAACATGAAACAGTTACCACCAGCAAGCCACGTTCATCAATAATCACGATAATGTTCTGAATGGTTTGTTTTAACTTGTCTGCTCAATCATTCACTTTGCCTTTTAATGTAAATGTATACTTGAACGATCTTGTGCACGCAGAAACGATTTTGTGAAAGCAGAAACGATCTTGTGCACGCAACAATGACGCTCTTGTGCACGCAGGAACGATCTTGTGTATGCAGGAACGATCTTGTGTATACAGGAACGATCTTGTGTATGCTGGAACGATCTTGTGCACGCAGGAACGATATTGTGCACGCAGAAACGATCTTGTGCACGCCGCAACGACGATCTTGTGCATGCAGAAACGATCTTGTGCACGCCACGAGGATCTTGTGCACGCAGAAACGATCTTGTACACGCAACGACGATCTTGTGCACACAGAACGGGACACAGAAACGATCCTGTGTATAAGAAATTATCTTTTACATTCAGAAATTTTCTTTTGCATGCAGCGATGATCTTGTGCATGCTGAAAAGGTCTCCGCGTAGTACAACATGCATGAGATCATGACTGATTCCACGTCGCTGCTTCTAGTCTCCTACCCAGTCTGTATTTAGACCCAGGGTTTAGACCTTCTTTCTATGTCACTTAAAGCAATATTATAACATTTTCAAACAAAATAGATTAGCATTTCTTTGCCATAAAATGTTAGCTTTTACTGTCAGATATATCCCTTTTATTTTTGAGCCGAACAACTACGGCAAAGCAAAGAAAATTGCAATTTACTACCAGCGCACATGTCGCCAATACGTACCACTCCTTCGGTCATGTTTAGGTACGACCCTTTGTTGTGTATATCACCGTCCCACACGCCGTGACGTACTGTGTGTTATGAACATCGTGTATGCGTTCGACTAATAATTCCATCGTAATAATAAAGCGCTGAATCAGCCTTTAATTCAAAATCACGGATTTTGACAAAAATACAGCACTTGGAATCTTGATTTATGCAGGGTATATTGGTTTAATAAAGTACAATTTAATCGTGTAAAAAAAGGAATTTTAAAAATTCAGTGAGGGCGTCTTCCTCAGCAAATGTTATAATATGGCTTTAATGTGATTGTACATGCATTGGTCTTTGTTTCTCTCTTTTTAGGGATAGTTTCTCTTTTCACCGTTTCGATGCAGTAAATTTCATACCATTTACGGGCATTTCGGGAAGTGCAACTATATACAAAGACGAAGGGGGTTATGGTTTTTGCCAGGAATAGCCCAATTGTGTTACAGGGTGTCCCTGAAAGAACTGTATCGTCGGAAATTTAATCGTTTGGGTATTTAAATGCCACAACTACACATGACTAAGTAATTGGTGTGGTTGAGGAATAAATCAGCTATCACATACCTTTTGAATTTATTGACCACACTGTTCGTGAAATAATAAGAATTTTACGAAACTCCCTCATTTTCAAACCTTTCCACGGATTCAAATATCAATCGATGATTTGTATTCGGAGCGTTAATTAATGCGCATCATCAGCGCATGAGGCGTCTATTTTCATTGATAGATATTGACTCCGTGGAACGTGCGGAAAATGAGGTAGTTTCGTAAAATTCTTTTATTTCAACATGTTAAAAATTGAAGCGGTCAATTGGCAAGAGTCAAAAATAACCACATCCGTTATTTAGGTATGTTTAGTTTATGCGTTAAAATACCCAAGCAATTCAGTTTCCAACGACAAAGTTCTTTCAGGGACACTCGAAAAAAACAAATATTATATTGCATGCAGAAACCCCGGGCAGAAACGATTTCATACATGCCGAGACGTTCTTATGCATGCGGATTGATCTGGTACATACAGAAATGATCTGATGCATGCAGAGACGATACAGTCATGATCTCGTAAATGCAGGAATGGCCTTGCGACTATCAGTGCATAGCAGTCAGAGAGCTACAAGTGGCGCAGCTAGGGGGCAAGGGAAGTACGTGTCCTGGGCGCCGTCTTGGGGGATCCGAATCGACCAATTCAGCATCCATTATGAGCTATTATGTGTCCCTACTAGTAGTGAAATTCAAATTTTCGCGCGCATTTCAACATAGATTGAGAGACCGTTTAAAGACTGGAATACAACGTGATTATAACCAATTATTTGTGCATATTTGTGCAATTGTTTCAGGATTACCGTGGCCCCATTGAGTACTACAGGTCATAGTTCTGAATTCTTATAAGACATGTGAGTGAGTTCTACATAATATGAATACTTCCGACAGTTGCGTTACATCGTAATCTTACAGTGCTAGTTACCCTATAATAATATTATCCTCGAGCATTGTTATATTCGTTCTGGGGAAATGACCTTGTGAATACAGACAAATCTTATGCACGCAGAAACAAAATTTATGCATGCCGAGACGATCTTATGCATACAGATTTGATCTGGTGCATACAGAAATTATCTTGGGCATGCAGAAATGATCGATCTCGTGCATGCAGATAATGGTGTCGAATATCCCCAGCGCACAGCAGGCAGAGTGCTACCAACTGTTAAAGTTGTGCGTTCCGGAGTGCCAACGAAGAAAAGTCAGATGTCAATGCGTTTCTCTTCAGCCCCATGATTAAGGTTGGACTTGCTTCTCTCGACAACCCGGTACATTACAGCCGATCATCTGCTCTGATTGGAATCTAATCCGATCTATAGGCCCTAATCGCTAAATTCGTAGTAGGCCTACGCGTACGATGGTTCACATAGTCATTAAAGTTTTATATAGTTTCTGACTTTTTTCTCCATGATTTTAAAGTTGTGAAATTGTCAACGGTCAAAAAATGTCACAGCCTATCTGGCACTTTTACGACCTTCCTGGGACGGTCTGACCATTCCTGGTTTGGCCGGCAACATGAAAACCACATAAAGCCAACATAGCAGTTCGAACCATGATATTAACAAAATATTATTAGAGTCTTATTATAAGCGTTAAATTTACACAGCATTGCTTTGTATTTGCGATGACGACACAACAGATACCTGCGTTTTCGCATTGCCCGCTTGTGACGCAGAGAAAATCCCTCTGCCCTCTGTGCCACCGAATCCAAATGCACGTAAATATGCCTTTCGATATCGCGGATTGCTCAGTCCATAAATCATAGGGTTGATTGAAGAATTCAGGTAGCGCAAACAAAGGCCATAAAATTCAATGTTATTATTTGTTTGTGAAGATGTGATGTCAACATTATAGGCTGTTATATTCTTTATCATACCACGCAAATTGTACATTTCATATGGAGCTAATAACATGAAAAATAACGTACCGTTGATAATGAGCATCCTTGCAACTTGATTTCGGACGCGATTAACGTTGTTTTGCCCTTGTTGACTCCCTTCTTTACCAACATCGCGTTTGCTGAGTCGAATGACGATAAGACTGTACAAAACAACGTTGAAACCAAAATTGACGACGGAAAAAGACAACTTGCAACCCGTAACTAAATGCCCTTATAACATAGGCTACCGTCTTTGGTGAAAAATACTTTGAGCTAATGACGACATTCACGCAAACGTACATCTCGTCTGGAACGCTATATCCCACCGCTTCATCCAACCCCGCAGGCCAGAGAACGCAATTGGTTACGCTGATCGCGTTTTGTATTGAACTTGGGACAGATACAATGATGCTAAACAACCAAGCCACAATGGTAACTTTCGTTGTCCATTTTTTACCACTTAACATGCGGTGCTTCAGAGAATGACATATCGCCATGTATCGTTCAAATGTAACTAGAGTCACCATGCAGACGGATCCGTAAAATGTCACTTTAGTTGAGAGGTAATAGGCCGTACACTGCGCAGTATTCGTGTACGGAAGGCTGGAAATAATAGCCGGGTTTGTTATCCATCTAAGGGTAATGTCCACGCAAGATATGATGAGAAACAACAAATCTGTAACGGCCAGAGTTCCTAAATAAAAGTTGGTAACAGTTCTCATCTCTTTTAAGCGAGCCAAAACAAAGAGAAAGGCCAGGTTTGACAATATGCCAAAGACAACAACAATCGGGGAAATGTAGAATTTGAGGACCAAATTGTGAGATGCCCAAAATAATAAATCGACTAGATAGCTTACAGGATAAAACACGAGAAAATATGGCAAAGCTTCATTTCTCGCTAGCTTCTCGTAACAAGATGTTGAACGAAAATAAGGCAGATACCACAGCGGGTTAGGAACAACCGGATCTGATGGAATCACCTCTTCTGATATGTTCGATGGAGAAGGGGTATCATTTACATACGAGTAAGATTCAAAGGTTGTCAGTGGATAATCGGTGACTTCCATCGCGAATGTTTCTGATGTCGATTTAAGAGTTTTGATGAAGAACGCGAAACGTTACAGCAGATTCAAAAATCCCGATTCGAAACGGTAGAGCAAAGTAAAGTATCAACGTATCAAAGTTTAAATTATGTTTGCGATGACACACTTATAGCGCAGATCAATTATCAATTTGATGACGAATTTTGAACAATTACACGCAACGTTCAAAATAGGTTTGAATAAATACCAATTTGATTTTTATAAGCAGAGAGTACTCTTCCGTGGTATTTCAGGTATTTGTAGGAAAAATATTGTGTTATACAACAATGAAATTAAGAAAACTGTCCATATATACGAATATTGTTCAAATGATGGACTTTCTGGTTTGAAGTGACAAGACACAGCTGCAGAAATCGAGGGCAGACAGTTAAAATCTATATGTCTACGTACGCACATTTAATACTTTAAGATGTCGTGAGAGCAATTTCAGTTAAATAAGGTGGTTATAGTGGAGCTTCTGAGACTATATGTACATAGATGCAATTACAGCAAACATTTGTACAGATCGACAAATTACACACCGATAAATGCACAAAGTGGCATCAGAGATGGGCGATGCGCACAGTTTGAAAAAAGGTCGAAATTGGCGACAATCTATTAAACTAACTCGCTGTCTGCGTTATACTGCTGAAGACGCATGTAATGCACAATTTTGGCCCACTATATATATATATTTATATATACAATGGGTGTGGTTTAAGTGACACTGACAATATTTGATGTTCTATAGCATATCTGGGCAGGTACCATTGCGCAGATTCAGAAATAGGATATTATTTTTTAAATACAAACCTGGCGCCGCCATATTGTAGGACCTGTAAATTTTACTTAGTAAGTGCCATTTCGAGTAAATGGGAGATCTGTCTCATTGGAAGCGGCAAATTGTAAACAAATGAATCGATTGCATTCGTAGCGCACGATTACTTGCCTGATGTCATTTTGGTTGCTAAAGCTGAATTATCATTTAGGATATCACATGTTCTTCAAAGGGCTGAGATCTGGACTACTGAAAATCAGTTAGCCTCCCAATGCCCTTTATATCATAACTCAAGAATCACAAGACTTACTAGAAGGCTATATATTTGTACACAAATACGGCTATACCCGCATGTTATCGGTGTACCCAAACTTACAGTCCTTATTTGCTGAGGCCTTAAAATAAAGAAATTGTATGTGTAAAAAGTGAAAGTCCAAGTCACAAGCTTTAATTGAATGTAGGTTGCACTGTCGTAGCACTTAAAATAAATATATTGTAAAAAGTTCCCAGTCCCAGGGGAGTCGTCTCTCTTATTCTCCATAGGTGCTGTTGTCAGTCTCTCTTACTCACAGTGAGGCTATGCAATATGATTCAGGGGAAACTACTCCAGAGGGAGTATGTAAATTAAATGGAACATCCATTTCAGAGGAAGATCCATTTCAGAGGAAGTATGCAAATTAAACGGAACAGCCTTTTTTGGGGCCATTTCAGAGGGAGTATGTAAATTAAATGGAACAGCCAATGGGTATGTAATTTAACTGGAACAGCCTTAACGCATCACGCTGGTATTTCCAATTATGATATACGATCTGTCTGTTTAGTCCTCCGTGTGGTGGGTGGATGGGTGTGTGGGTGTTAGTAACAATATAATTCTCAGGTGCTATCTGTGTACAAATTCTGAGCCCGGAAGCTGCCTTATTTGATGAGAAACGGCCCGCCCTTTGTTTTAACATTTGGGGCCCTGGGGCCCAATATATATGACTTATGGGGCTCATGTACATATGTTGAAGTATGATTCTCAAGTGCTATCAGTAGACTCAAGCTGGGCATTGTAGCTGCTTTATTTACTGAGTAACGACCGGCCCTATGTTTTAGCGTTTGGGGCCCTGGGGCCCCAGCCTTGTACATCTGGGGCCAAAATGGGCAAAAGGCACATCTACAACTTAGGGCCCATACATATGCCACATATGAGCCCTAGTGATCTTGTACTTTTAGAGCTAGGCTTGTCAATCTGTTGCACCATATTTTAACATTTGGGCCCCTGATGTAATGTATCTTTAAATGGATCTGCCTTGTGATTGGTCGCCCATATCTAGCTATGGTTTAAATCTTCTGGGCCCGCGCCATTACTATTAACTGCACCGTACAGCCGCAACTGTCTGTGGTATTTGCGGCGCTTTTGTGTTGACGCGAAAGTTAATCTCTCATCAAACATCTAGCGCGTACTTGTGGTTAATGGACAGATAAACAAGTATGCTTGGCAGTGTGTTTTAGAGAGCAAAGTCCAGGGGGTAAAGTTCTGCTTACAATTCAAAGTCCATAGTCGAATTTTTGGGATTCGCTATCAATACACTGGTAGATTCCAAAATCAGAATTGTTCAGTATTAAAGTGAGCCATTATAATTATATAAGATAATATTGCATTCAATTACTTTTATTGTCACTAATCATCTGATATTTTTAACTCTTTATGACCATTTTACTATTGAATACTTTAATTTTAATAAACATCAGTAAAATTTAGAGTTCAACGAAATGGGTTCATCATGACTAATAATAACATATTTTTAATAAAATTCGACTATGGCATAGTCTAACGCGGTATAGACTATGCCATAGTCGATTTTTGATAAATAAAAATGTCATTAATCATGATGAACGCATTCAGTTGAACTCGAAATTATACTGATATTTAGTAGGCCTACATCAAAATACTACTATAAAATGGTTATGAAAAAGTTTAGGCTATACAATTATATTTGTGACAGTAAAAGTAAAGTATAGGCCCTACGTAGGCTTATATTATTGAATGCAACATATCATAATGGCATAATTATAATGACACTTCAATACTGAACAATTCTAATTTTAGAATCTGCCAGTTTATTATCCGAAAAACCGACTATGGACTTTCACTTTTAAGCAGAACTTTACCCCAGGACTCACACACTGTCAATCATACTTGTTTATCAATAAAATCTAACCACAAGACTAAGCATGGTGGTACAATACGCGCTAGATGCATACGTTCATCCACCAGCACAAAAGCGCCGCATTCCCTAGATAGTTGTGTACCATGTATAGTTATAATGGTACCAGTACGCGTCGGGAGGATTTAAACAATAACGAGATCTGGGCGACCAATCACAAGCCAGATTCATTTTTAAAGATGCATTACATCATCACCAATTTTAGTTAGGCCAGAAATTGGCCTAACTCTCAAGGCAAAGTCAGTAGTCCACTTGGGAAGCTAACAAACAGAGGGCGTACGGTGACTGAAAAGATCAGTTGTGAAAATCTATCAATTGTGCACTCATTAATTAAATCGGAGTTTTTAAGCTTAAATGTAATAGCCAGAGTAGTGCACAATTGGCAAGTGGACTACGGAGAAGTCTAAACGCGGTACCGATGCATTGAACCATAGATGTCTTATGAATCTAAGGGAAAGGCAGAGCGAGGTACCGGATTTGGAGTCCCAAGGGATGAGGGAATGAACGGGAACGGGAATGACTAACACGAAATGAACCAAATGAAACAGAAATTAAGTTTAAGAATTTATTATGAATCTACATCATCAGACAAACTGATCAAAATAATGTGTTTTAATAATAAGTCTTGCCAGAGTTACATCGCATCATAATAAGTATAATTGAATATAATTCACGTGCAAGACATGATGACAATATACTCGTCATCATGTTGACCAATTTAACTAAACTTCATGAGCCAATCCTGAGCACGTCTTTATTTTTTGATTGAAGTCTTTATCAAAGCACAAACAAAACATCGCTTCACTCAGTGCAATTGATGCACGGATATAAAAACGTTCACTTGATGAATGGTTATCATGGCTTACTGCACTATGATCAATATTCAATTATCGAATCAATTATCGTCACAACAGATGTCAAAGAAATGCTAATCACTCGTACCTGTCAGATTAGTATCATTGAAAAGAGCGGTATTGTATTCAATCTATGATTGCAGACATATACACAGGTGATGAGTGCAACCTGCCTCTAGTGCAGCGCGGTAGATTCAAAAATTGTATTCATCCATTGTTATGGTAGTTAGGCCTAATCCGATTATGACGTCACTTCTACGGCGTATACTCTAACGTGCAATGGCGCAAATGTCGTATGGATATGGCGTCAACATTCCTCCTGGTTTAGGTCGAGTATTCAAACTCTCTACGTCTGTAGGCTTCTTGAAGCTAAACCGATGCATTAGATGCGTGTAAAAGATGAAGAGTTCCATCCGAGCCAGCTGTTCTCCGAGACACACTCGCTTACCTGTATATATATTTGTAAGAAAACGTTCCGAGAGTGAATACTAGGCTATAAAATGACTTTCAGGATTTACTTTGGAACCGAATCAGAGCACAAAGATTCAGCTTCTTTTGTCCTGTACTCAGCTTCCTTGTTACTGTCCTCGTGAGATTCTGTACTTTAATGATACCAAAAAAACTTGGTGCTCATTGCATTAAATTGTGGATCTTATAGGTAATCAATCTTTATTCATTATTCATTCGAACAAATTTAAATTACCCAGCAAACAAACGTTTTTAAAATGTTTTAAACGGTTATATTTTGTGTTTTGGTAAAAAACGTTCTAATAACATTAAAGGGGTACTACACCACTGGCCAATGTTGTGCCTATTTTTGTATTTTTCTCAAAAATTATAGCGCATTGGTGACAAGTAAGATTTGTATATTATAGGGGCAAGGACTACAACTACTGCACTGAAAATTCAGCAACTCGAGGCAAGTAGTTATTGATTTATTGATCAAATATTGGTTTTTCCTTATTTTTGACTGTAATTCTGCAACTGTTGCCTGTGCTGAAATAAAATTTCCAGTGCATTAGTTGTAGTCCTTGCCCCAATATACATATCTTTCTTGTCACCAATGCGCTATAATTTTCGGGAAAAAAAATGCAAAAATAGGCACAAAATTGGGCAGGGGTGTAGTACCCCCTTAAATGTCGGGTTTTATAAAGGTCATGAAAACACGTTTTATATGAAAACGCACTAAAACAAATTTTTAGAAATATTGTCAAAATTATGTTGTAAAACATATTTTGGCAAATATTGAACACTAAAATAACATTACGTTAGAGTATTTCGCAGTAAGTTTTCAAAACAAATATATATTTCCTTCGTTTTTATAACCAGAAGTTTTCTGGCAGCCTTTTCTAACCTTTTGCGAATAATGTCGAACACGTTTTGTGTTTTGCTGTGTAAAACGGTCAGATACACCCTTTTGTTTAGTTTGATTTTTTTTTTGCTTTTGTACAATAACATGTCCACCATGTGGCGAAGATATATTGATTTTGGATTTTGATTTGATGGGGCAGGGGCTGCTGTGATTTTGAATGCTAAACCCTGAGATACACCATATTTGGCGGAAAGGAGACCAAACATACTAACTTTATGTGCATTAAAATAATTTCTGTTCAAGATTATGGTATATTTTTTTACCTTTTTTTTTCTTCAAATCAGTTTCCAAGCATGCTTATTTATATAGACTTTTTAGCCTGGTTTGAGCATTTTGTTTGAGTATGGTCCATTCAGGGCCCACGTGTGTCTCCATACGGACCGACCATTTAAACAAACACATTAACCCCTGACATTAACAAACAAAATTTAAAAAAACCAGTAGTATTAACCTTTCTCTCCCAAGAAGTAATACGCGTTCATTAACCTATAATTAGGCTGATGGAATATGTTTGTTAGTTTATTCATTGGCTAATTAATAATTTTACATATTTGCTACATTGTAGTAGCTTCCAGCTTAGGTCCGGCATGTGTTTTTAAAAACGTTGAAGATAACGTCACGTGGTCGTGATGGTCGGTAACGTTTATCATCTGTAATGGGGTCATGTAGTCTGGATCAGGTGGCGAGTGGCATGATGGTCGGAGAGAGCTGACAAAACCGCTCTGCCGTATGGCATTTTCCATATACTCGGTTAGTTTTGTGGGGTTCATTATCGAACCCCAACGGTTTTAGCTTATATTTATGTTATTTATTAACATAGGCCTATTTGTTTGTGATATTTCAAGCGTTTTAAATTTTCAAAATAATCCCATTCATACGATGGAAATTTACTGAATTTAGAGAATGCACGGCGCATACCACCTGGTCTGGATGTAAGGGACAACGCCCATAATTCGAGGCCATAGTAAACGTCCGTACGGTCGAGAACTGTCAAATTTCACAAGTGTGATAATGCTATATGGATTGATTGTACCACTACGTACCACCAACTTTTTAAAATAATATTATTATTATCATATCAAATTTTATCATAAAATATTGTCATGGTCATAAACAATATTATCATTAAAATTATGTTCAAATGTAAGTGTACGATGAAAACTGTTAATGCAGATATGTTAAAGCCTTAATGTACGATCTTTTTAAATTTTTAGATTTTTCTTTTTTTCTTCCAAATGATAATATGCAATTATGAAAGTTCCCAATACATTTGGACGCGAAAAACATTGGAAGTTTACCAAGAAACAACATCATAAACTTCACCTCTATCACTCGAAATATCTCGCACTATTTGGATTAGGACAGCGAGTGCGGCTTCAGAGTTAGTCTCCTACGCAGCCAGTTTGGTTACGCTCCCTCCACGTGGAGGGAGCGTAACCAAACTGGTTTCGTAGGAGACTACGATTTGCGAGTCCTTCCGACATATTATCATAATCTAAAAATTATGATAATATGTCGGACCAACAGAAAATCATCCCGTTTTACTACAAATAGGGCTCATAGATTTAAGTTGGGACATGTGTAAGGATTACAAATGTGCCAAAATTATCGAAAATGTGCGGGTGTCGACTGCAGACGACATGTTTAAAGAAAAAAAATTAAAAATGCAAAAATTTCAGAAATGTAAGTTTTCATGACCATATATGGAATCAGCATGAAAAATGCATTAAAATGAATACAAACAAGCCTAGTAATGGTTCAGTAGTTCTTCTGATATTTTGAGAAAATATTTCAAAACTTCCAACTTTTGCCGTTGAAGCGTATGGCTAGCACGCAGAGCATTAAGGCTTTTAGTTATCATCTCGTACACGGTTGTTTGATGGCATGTAAACATTTTATCATGAAATGTAAGGAATAAGTCATATTATTTGCCTAATTTAAATTTAAAATGTATGTAAATAGCGCCCTCAGTTTCCACACAAATGCGCAGTTTATAAAAAAAAAAAGCAGAAAAAGATGAATAATTTGATATAGAAACGAGAATCTATGTTTAAAATAGTTATAATTCTGCGTATATTAGTGTGATAACTGTTGGTATTGTAATATAATGTTTTGTTAGAAAAGGTTAACAAATGATCACATCAAACAACCGTGCGTAATGAAGGAGGTAATTACCATGATTACATGTTGTAATGTGATGTGTTTATGTGGCAGATAGGGCCTACGACTTTCTTGTTCTCACCATAAACTTGTACAAAGTGACGTTACATTCGGTTAACTAAAAGGTGGTTAATTAATTTGAGACATGAAATACGGTTTAAAGTATGCCCATTGCCTAATGCATTAAGGTTATTAATTATTTTAAACTGTTGTGATTTGGTAGTTCGCATCATCTTACGAATGGTAGTGAGCTTTGGCAAAAACTGCATTGCTCAATTCATAGCGAGTGTGTAGAAGAATTAAAATATCACAGATATACTTTTATAGGTGCTGCGGTTCTTGAGTTACGATTTGTAAAATGCACTTTTGCCAAACATCAAGGTGTTATTTTTCAATAATATATTGATCTAGATAATGAAAATCGATTTTTAGGTTGCTTCGACCAACAATACCTCGTCTGCCCTTAATAACTGAATTTCTCCCAAAACTGTAAATGGGGTATTCCAGCGCAGTGATTTATAGTGCGCTACGCACAGACACAACGCCTAGACGTTGATCCACAAGCCTCAGCACACTTTACAGGTTGTCGCTGACCACTATGGCCCCACATCATTCCATAAACCATTAAACAACAATTCAGGGACTTTGCTGCTTCAAGAGCGTACACCCTAGACATTCAACAAATAACCATCGCAACTAGTATCAGCTCCCCGAGTTTCGTACGGGTTACAACGAGACAAATTAGCAGTGAGTTCATTGTCCAAGGGAATTTCAAGCTAACTCAATTTTTCCACGAGAGCATACTAGGCACCACCAGGGTTCGAACTCGCAACCTCTCGCACCACAGTCGAACGCCTTATCGATTGAGCTAACTTGACTGCTGCATTTAAAATCCACACTACCCTTGTTGAAGATTTTGGAAATATCTTCCGCAGGTGGAGTGTGAATTTCAAATAGAATGAAGACTAGACATTAGCAGCTCCATTTGAAACTCACTCTCCCTGAGTAGATGATTCAGGTTGAATCCTTCTCAGATGGTGTATGAAATTCGAATGGAGTTGCCTAATGAGTTCATTCCATTTGAAATTCATACTCCCCTGTGGAAGATATTTCCAAAATCTTCCACAGGAGTAGTGTGGATTTTAAATGGAATAGCCCAATTACAGCTTTATTGAATTACCCTAATTATAAAAGTTACATACTCCTGCTGGATTTTGAACGATCGATAATCGATTATTGAACAATAAAGATTACACATCAGCTTGAATACGGTAGCACAATTCCCAGAAATTCAACCGATTGATTGGCTGGTTATAGCTGTACCAGCTTGTGCAGGGTTGCAGAGTTACCATGGTTACCGTTGTAAACTACCAACTATTTCCAAACGTACGTTTTACGCCCGTGCATCTATTCGCTGTAGAAGTACCATAGCAATAGAAGAATACAATTTTGACTATATCGCCTTGCACTACAAGCAGGTTGCGCTCTTCACCTGTGTATGTCTGCAATCACAGTATTGAATACAATACCGCTCTTTTCAAAGATACCAATCTTACAGGTGCGAGTGATCAGCATGATATGGTTCAATGCATAGGTACCGCGTGAACGTTGTAGTGCAGGGCGATATAGTCAAACATTGTATTCATCTATTGCTATGGTAGTTAATCCGATTATTACATCACTTTTACAGTGAATAGCTGTAACAGCTTGTACAGGGTTGCAGAGTTACCGTTGTAAACTATATACCAACTGCGCAATTTCCATATCCTACATTAGAGAGTTTGTGATTTCCATACGTACGTTTCATACGCCAGTGCATCTATTCAAAGTCCTGTCAAATCAGTGAGAGTCAGTGAGAGTGACTTTGAATAGATCCACGGGCGTATGATACGTACGTTTGGAAATCGCAAGCTCTTTATTTGAAAGTGGCGTATCTATACCGGAGTATGACACTATTGGGGTTTACCGGTGTAGGGTTTTTTTCGATAAAGGGGGTCATTCAGTGTGGCATCCGAAAAAAATGGGGTGATTCACTGAGGGATCGCTAAAGATTAGGAGTTATTGACAGTGATAACTTTCTGGGGGGAAAATGTGCAACGTCGTTTTCAAATTTAAATTTGAAGCGTAAATGTTAAATTTATTCAAAATGCGAACGAACCGTGCAAAAATGTGCAGATTTGGTGTAAACTTCTAAAAAATGGGGCCAATGTTGAAAAAATGGGGTTATTAGGTGTAGAGATTGTCTAAAAACGTAGTCTATTGATAGATACATGACACATACCAATATATGGGAGTGCATACACAGGGTAATACACAGATATTTCATTTGCGCAAACATAAGAGGAAACGGATCTAGCTGACCACATAGGCGCATACATACAATACATTTTTGACGGGGATAGCAGATTTGGCATGTGTCCAGTTTCGTCATAAAAACAGCCAAGTTCAGTTTTTCCGATAGGCGTGGCTTGTACTTTATAGATTAATACACAGTGGATTAACACAGTTTAGAACCGAGTGCCTTAACCCTAGAACTACTGAGCCATATTTTGTAACACGAACTACGACGGGACCCCCCCCCCTCTCTCTCTCTCTCTATGGTCATCTTTGAAGCCCGGTCATACCCCCGGATAAGGTGGTGGGGTAAAATTGTATTACTAAAATGAGCGCAAAGAAGGATGGATCTACGATTATAGTTTAGGTCGTTTGGGCGTAAACGCGTGCGGTTTTTTTTACGACAGATAAAAAATCTTAGGAGGGCCAGGGGGTTGGTATAACCCCCCCCCTAGTAGTTCTAAAGTTCAACTGTACGAACTCTACCTGTCGATGTGTATGAAGATAGAGTGTGATGTGGATTTGTGGTGAGATTTGGACAAATGCTCTATTTTCCAAGACGTATGACGGATGACGGTGATTTCGAAATCACTTAAGGGATCCAAAATGAGCGTTTATTGTGTTTCGACAGTATTTTTGTGGGACATGAGAGCACCTCAGACCTATCGAATTGCATTCTGAACACGAAGCATGTCTTTCTGATATCAAATAATTTTCATTTTTTTAAATCACAATATAATACAAATTTTATGACAAATTATAAAAATTTGATATTTTTCAAATTTTGATATATAACAGTCCTCGAAGTAAATTATATAAATCTAATGATATATTCTTAAAGTGTATGTAGCAGGGAGGAAAAGCCGACGGTCAATTGAAAATTTTGACCTTTCATATTGAAGATATGGATTTTTTTCCAAAAAGACCTAATTTGTTTTGGTGTTTTGGGAAAAAAATCAATATCTTCAATACGAAAGGTCAAAATTTTCAATTGATCGTCGGCTTTTCATCCCACCTACATACACTTTAAGTATAAATCATCAGATTTATAAAGTTTACTTCAAGTACTGTTAAATATCAAAAATATCAATTTTAATGATTTGCCATAAAATGTGTATTAAATTGCGAATTTCAAAAAATCAAAATTATTTGATATCAGAATGACATTCTTCGTATTCAGAATGCAATTCGATGTGTCTGATGCGCTCTAATGTCCCACAATAAATACTGTCCAAACGTTCATACCCCAGCCCTTAATTAAATTATACAGATGTTTTGGACTCGCAATGACGCAAACAATACAACAAGGTTATTACGTATTTAACAACTTTGCTTGTCGTTATTTATTTACACCATGCATGATTTCTGTGATAAGGGATCGGATAGCAACGGTTGTGGGACCTGAGAGCACATAAGACATATCGAATTGCATTAAAAGGAATACCAAATAATTTTGATTTTTTTTTTTTGAATTCGCGATAATACAATTTTTTTTTCAAAATTGATATTTTTTGTATATTTAACAGTCCTCGAAGTAAACTTTATAAATCGTGTACGTAGCTAGGAGGAAAAGTCGTCCATCCTTTGCAATTTTGACATTTCGTATTAAAGATATACATTTTTTTCCCAAAAGACCTAAAATTGTAGGTATTTTGTCCAGGGTCAGAATTTTGTTTTACAGTGCGAGAATCAATCTTGATTCTTGCAGAATAAATTTGCGGGAATCATTTGATTCTCGCAAATCAACTTCTGTGTACGTTTGCGGGAATCAAAATTGATTCACGCAAATCTGTTTACGAGAATCTTTGCGAGAATCGATTCTTTGATTTATGCCGAAATTCTGACCCTGTTTTTTGGAAAAATGTATATCTTCAATACGAAAGGTCAAAACGTTCAAATGATGAACGGCTTTTCCTCCCAGCTACATACATTTTAAGTACATATCATTAGATTTATAAAGTTTATGTCAAAAATATCATTTTTTGATTATTTGCCATAAAATTTGTATTATATCGCGAATTTCAAAAAGCAAGATTATTTGATATCAGAAGGACATTCTTCGTATTCAGAATGCAATTTGACGTGTCTGATGTGCTCTCATGTCCCACAAAATATACTGTGCAAACGTTACTGTTCGATCCCTTAAAGAGGAAACTATGTACATTCTTTATTTAGTTGATCGATATACTACTGATAAATGACGACATAATGGTTACAATATTAAAATCGATTTACTAACAGCTGTTTCTGCTGTTCGTTTTTTGAGTTATCATATAAATATTATAATGCTGTGTGTATCATGGGTATTGAAAATGACAGGGCTTTGGGGTACCCGTAAGACCAATTACGAGGACGATAACTGCCTCAGATAGTCCTTCTAGACGGACTATCTACGCCGTCACCCCTGACATCGTGAATAGAGTCCTTTTAGACCGACTAGCCTCATAATAGTGCTGTATCAAAATGAATTTTCACTCACATCATGCAATCCGTTCACTGCTTGCGAGATTTTTACATGAGTGTTTCCACTGCATTCTACAAACAATATGCTAAAAAACAGCTAAAAAGATAATACCAGGGCTCATAATAATTTATGCGGTGTGATCAAGCAAATATAGTCGGACGTATGACATATTCAATTTATTGAGAGATCCTTATAGAATTGTAAACATCATTTGCAAAGCTACATTTTGCAGCAAACCCCGTTGAATTTGGAAACAGTTCAAAAGATTAGAGCAGTTAAATATTTTCCAAAACAATAGGAAACAAAAGGATATACTTTGTTTGGTTATATCTCAAAATCAACATTTCCGACTTCTGACTGATTTTCCCTGATCACATAACATAATTATAATACTAGGGCTCTCAACATGTATGAAGTAAATAGGCCTACTTTTGATTAAAACACAAACTGCTTTTACATATTTAAGCCAAACTCTCTTAAATTGCCCGGTTGAATATTCATTCAATTTGCCACCCCGAATTAGGGACAAATCGTTTTCGACTGTAGGCCTATATTTAGTCGGGTGATTTTAATTTTCAACCTCGAGTTTTTTTTTCAATCAAAAGTAGTGATTCTCAATCTTTTAACGATTAAAGTTAGGGGCGAGTCTTCTTTGATTGAATTTTCTGTAGAAAGGATTGATTTTCATTGTTGTCCCGGATTAGGAACAAATTCTTTCCAGTTGAAAAAAGATTGAAACTATTCACTCTAAAAATTTTCAAATCTCATTCCAAACATATGCCATTTGGCAACACATTAGGCATGTTAGGAGTAGCACATGATTGGATAGTGAAATAAGCCTATAAAAAGGGTTATAGTAAAAAAATCAATCTATTTTTCAATCTATTTAGATTGATTCCTATTATCAATCGTTAAAAGATTGAAATATCTTAATCGGCCAGTTTAAGAGAGAAGTCCTTCCTTGTAAAATGCATAATTTGTTCACTCTTAGCAATCTGTAAACAAATTTGCCAATAAATTTCAGTAATACGATTTTTAAAAAATCACGAAAATTGGAAACGGTCGTGTAATCATTTTGATATATCCTGTAGTATACGACGTTTATGTCGATCGACAACCTTGGCAGTATTTTTTCCGACATTCGTCGCCTGACGATGTCTGGATACTAGAACATGTAGAACAATATATATATATGTAAATAGTCCATCATCGTTGACTTACGCATACTGACGAGTATCAGGTTACTACAGACCGTCCCTATCATGCATATATACCTCGTGAACATGGTGAAGTATAGCGCGGGTATAGGGACCAACAATTTACAAAAAAAATAAAAAATCTAGGCCCTATATGCTTCACACCACCAATGAACAATAGTCTAAACATCAAAAATGATTTAAAAGTTTTTATTTACAAATTCGAGGAGATTGGAAAAGGCACAACGTCGGATATTACCGACACGATGCGTTTGTCGTATTAGTACAATCCAAATATGCAAATGCCACTATCATATTCGGCAACATTGACCGCTCCAAGCGAAACGTAGCTTTAACGAAGATTGTTCACTAGTCCGAAAAAAAGATTCGCTATGGTCCGAAAAATGAAAATGGGTTGCTAGTCCGAAAGTTAGGGTCATGAGAGTCAGAGTAATGGTTAGAGTCAGTTACACAGTTTAGAGTCAGAGTTAGGTTTAGGGTTTGGGTGCATTCTAGCGAACTTTCCGGACTACCAATTCCTTGCTATTGTTCGGACTAACGAACCTGAGGACTAACTTTGATCAGCTCGTAATCGGCGGGAATCATTAGGCTTTTACCACTACGCTGAAAAGTGTTTAGAACCATGTTAAGAGTAATAAAGTGGATCTACCTGTTTTAAAGTATAGGACTTCAATTAATAATTTGTAATACTTCTGGCGAAATGTCACATGACAATTTCCCACATAAGATACATCGATATTGTTCCGCGATGCTGTAAGGCCGCCGATTACGAGCTGATCAAAGTGTAGTGACCTCACCCCGCTGTACACGGCAAGAATGTCTGATATGGCACGACTGGCTACTTTGTACATTGTTTTCTATATTATTGTAGTTTTGTAACGTTTCTTCGTGATATTTGTATATATTCTGAATCAATAATAGAATGAAGACCGTATAAGACATTTTGGAACAGGTTCCAGATCACAGGGTTACAGTTTTGATGTCCATGTTCTTTGAGAAAACCGTCGGCTGATTATCTTCTCGAAAATAGTTGAGGCCTACTGTTGATTATCGCCTTGATCTATGAGAATAATTAGACAAAAGAAAGTATTTAGAATTTCATTTTCATTTTTAATGCTGAAGGGAGTAGAAGTATAACAATTGAATACACTACCCACGTCACACCCATACTACCCCCGGGGGGGGGGTAGCACTCAACTTTAGAGTGACGGGTATATGTGCCTACCGGCGTCGCGAAGTAGGGGTCTATCGGGTACAAAGCGCTATTTTAAAAAAGGGGGTCATTGGGTACAGACAAAACCAAAAAGGGGGTCATTTGGTATAATATTTCAAAAAAAGGGTCATCGGGTAGAAAATTTTGAAAAATGGAGCAAAATTTTGAAAGGTTTGGCATAAGATTTCACACCACCAAATAAATCCCCATAGAGATATGTACTAAATTTGCCTTCAGAAAACGTCATTTTTTCTTTGCAGGAGCGACTCAGTTCTTAGCGACAGCTATGATGGTTGAAATTAGCCCTAGCCTGACCCCTCTGGGTGGGTAAAAATATAGGTTGACCGTCATTATTTTTTACGACTGGACCTCGAAGTCTATGATGTCTGGGAATTACCTAATTTACAGGCAAAATCGTGCCAGTGTTTCTGTATAGAAAAGGCTGATTAAAATCATTAAAAATACTTGATCTCTCCCATCTGTGGTATACTTGCAGGAATTAATATTACTAATCATGATCAATCCAAATTTGGCTAAAATTATGCAAATTTCTGCTCATTTTAATGCTAGATTGAGAATCCATGGGTTTTTCTGATAATTGAAATTCAAGGGCGCACAACCCTATAATACTATTTGGTGGTGTGAAATCATAATTTTGAAAAAATAGAGAAAAAAATAGAAAGTTTCGGCATTATCTTGTTGCATTTTGATGATGGTATTCTAGAAAATCTAAAGGGGGTCATTGGGTAGCCGCAACCAAAAAAGGGGTCATTGGGTAGCCTCAACTAAAAAAAAGGGGGTCATCGGGTATGACTTTAAAAAAAAGGGGGTCATCGGGTATAGTCGACTTCAAAAAAGAGGGGGCCTATTGACAGGCACATACCGTCACTTCCAAAGTTGAGTGCCCCGGGCATACTACACATTCTAACTTATGCACTTCTTCTTCTCTTCCTCTTCAATATATTCTCCACGTTACAAAAAAGACCACTAACCGCGAAATGTGGATATCCAACTAGTTTGCCCCGCAGGGCTATAAGAACCACTAACCGCGAAATATGGATATCCAGCAATCTTAAACTATAAATAAGAAAGAGGACTGGGCTTGAAAAAATGAGGGAAATTATGGGGTAAAAAGTAAAACCATTAAGGTTAGGGTTTAGTATTAGGGTTAGGTTTTGGTTTGGGGTTAGGTCAGAGGAGGCTTAAAGGCATTCCTACAATGCACTCTGATTGGGAAATTTGATCAATATAACCTAATTTTAAAGGCAAAGTCCCCATTGCCACACACACAAAAAATGGTAATTTTAAAACTGCAGCCAACGACTTAATAGTTGAGACTTATGACTGATATTTGATTTTCTTACAGGAAACATTCATATTGTCCCACTGCGTTAATCTTATTCCTAAGTCTCGACGTTTTGAATGTTAAATAATAGGATGAAAACACCACATATTTGCACACAAGCCCAATGCAAGGTATGATCAACTGTACCGCATGTGTACAAAAGCCAGACATACAAGGTCAGAAACCCCATTGGGTTGTGGGAATGTCTTTAAACAAAACATCCTCTGGGGTTAGGTTTAGGGTTAGGGTTAGGGGTAACCTTAATGTAACATTGATTAAAATTAACCATATTTACATTTTAACCCCATTTACTGATTATAACATATGTTTATATAAGAATGAGGATGGGGTGTCCTCTTCCTTCTCCTCCTCTTCTTCTTCTTCTCCTTCTCCTCTTATTCTTCTTCTTCTTCCTCCTCCTCCTCCTCTGCTCCTTCTTCTTCTTCTTCTCCTTCTCCTCTCCTTCTTCTTCCTCCTCCTCTGCTTCTTCTTCTTCTTTGGGGGCTCATTGACAAGGATCAGTTTCCAGGCACTTTTATAAACATCTCCTTGATTAGCCCTCTATTTAAACGCTTTTGCTCAGTACCCCTGAATTGTCGGGCCACATGGACTTCGTCCACCCTGCTATGCCCCTGGCAGGGTGCTTCGGAAAGAACTGTAACATACCATCGTTATTTTGACCATCGTCGCCGTTGTCATTTTGGTTTTCCCCAGTTGGACCATTCATACCACCGCCACCTAAAATGAGAGTAGAATTATTTTCATCAGTGTCATATGTTTTTGGAACACCCTGTATAATGTGCATGTCAAAATAACCCGCAATAATCTGATAAACCATTTAGGCATACTAATATACACTTCGTCATAGCAGTGATTTATCAGTGGCGGCGACATGGGCTCATGGGGCGGGGAGAAAATGCCCCCAGTCAGAACTCGTTCCCCCAGTTCCTCCTCCAGTTTTCTACTTTTCGGAGCAATTTTGAGCACAATTGGTTGATTTTGCCCTCCCTGAAATTCACTTTGCCTCCCGATTCCCCCCTCCCCGAACAAATTCCTGGCGCCGCTGATTAGGCCTACCATAGGCCTAGTGATAAGTGAATACAATTTTTGAATAGTTATAATAATGTGGCCTTTTTGTGATAGTTGTGCTCTGTTGCTGTTTTTCTCACTATTTAAGCATAAAATTTTTTTTAAATATTACAATTCTGACATTTTAGGAAGTTGCGTAGAATACGTCATTAGCCGGCAGTGGTTTGAATGCACTGTTCTGTACCTTTTATAAAAGAATCATAACTGTGGTATGATCCCTCTCAGCATTAATTTTTTTTTGATGTTGTTGTTTAAACGGTTAATCTCTGTGGAGACACTTTTGGGTCCTGTTAGGCTCGAACAAAATGCTCAAGCCAGGCTAAAAAGCATACAACTAGCAATCTGGTCTAGGCCTATGTGAAAAGAAACGAGAAAAACAAATTTGAAGATCAAGATCAAGGAAAAGAAGGACACTCCCAACAATCAGGTAAAGTTAACAATTTTATTGTCATCTCTGGGTTAAGGGCTCTGGTATGAGCGTTTGGGCAGTATTTTTTGTGGGACATGAGAGCACATCAGACATATCGAATTGCATTCTAAATACAAAGAATGTCGTTCTGATTATTTAATAATAATTTTTTGAAATTGACGATATAATACAAATTTTATGACCAAGTTTTAAAATTTGATATTTTTAAATTTTTGATATATTACAGTTTTCGAAGTAAACTTTATAAATCGAATGATATGTACTTAAAGTGTATGTAGTTGGTATGAAAATACCTCTTTTTTTGGGCGTTTGGGGGGAAAATCCTTATCTTCAATACAAAAGGTCAATATTTTCAATTGATCATCGGCTTTTAAATATAAAACTGTTAAATATAAAAAATATCAATTTTTAATCATTTGCCATAAAATGTGTATTAGGCCTATATGGCGAATTTCAAAAAATCAAAACTATTTAATATCAGAATGACATTCTTTTTGTTCATAATGCAATGCCTGATGTGCTCTCATGTCCCACAAAAAATACTGTCGAAACGCTCATACCCCATGGTCCAATCTCAACTTAGGCATTGATATTACGTTCTACATTCACGAGACCTCGTGTAAAGTGACTGGTAGAGAGCAGTGATGGCGTAGATTTCTTTTTGACATTGGGGGGATGGGGTTGGGAAAAAATCTTAAAGTAGGCCTATAGTGAATCCAGCCCCTTTTGGCGACAAAATAAGTTTATGGTACAAATGCGCGCGAAAAATGTTGCTATTTTGAAGCTAAACTGATGAATGGTGCAAAAGTGGAATAAAATTTGCACTTTTGGGGCTGAAATGGGCAAATATGAGGCCGGGATATGAGGTTAATTTGGTCGGAAACCCATATTCAGGTGTCAACATTGGGGGGATGATTGCAAGGACCACCCCATCCCATTGGATATAAATGTAGGATATCCAAAAACAGTAAATAGTCGACATATTATAAATTAACTAGGCCTACAAACTGCCAATCGTTTTATTTGGTCAACTTACATTGAGCAGGCATCGGGAAAGTACCGGGCGGCGGACAAGCTCGCTTTATCCTCGCGAGTACCGGTGCGGCATCTACGGGTGATGATATATCAGCGAGAATATAAGCAAGAACAAAACACACAAAAACAGTTTTGCAATTCATCATGCTTCAATTTGATTAAACAGTACAAACTGTACGCTATAATAATTAATACACACTGGTCTCTATCAAAATATCTCCTATATCAGCGTATATCAACTACAAAGTGATGATGCGCACGAACGTCGGCAACCTATTAAATCACAAATCCTGTTATCACCTGGTTTAATTATTTTGAAGCAAAATCAATAATTTAAAATAAATCAATTTCATAATTATGACAATTAGTTATTTGATTGGATTTCATTTGTTTCTGATGGTGCCATCTGAATGATTGTTGTTTTCAGCCTACGAAATGGGATGGAATTTTCTCATAATTAATAATAATATATTTAATTATTTATAAGCACGTCAGCACTCCACATTTGCATACGATTTACCGATTTACAAGTTCACGGTGCATGCATATGTACACAAACACACTAGGAGCCTACTTTGAATCCGGGCTTTGAGTTTGAATTATCATTTGAGATTATCCACGAGCATCCAGGTCTGCGAGCATCAGCGCTAGCATCGCACCGCTCACACCCGCCTTGCACTACAATCCGGCACACCCCGTCACACATTACAAATACACCCCACCCCACCCCTCCCCCCTCCCTACCCACCCCACACACACCCCCACCCCGTCTCCCACCCACCCCTCACAAAATACCAGAACGCACAGTGATGATGTTATTTTATGCAGTCACAAGGTTAGCTTACCTGTATCTGGAACGCCTCTCAAAATGAATTGCACTTTTTTGCGCGGTCACGTGAAAAAATAACAACAAAGGAAAACTTCTAATCAAATTCTGTTGCCATAAGGTTAATTTTTCTGAATAACAGAATATTTTGATTGATAAGAAGAAAACGAACTCGGATGCCAATTTCGTTAATTTCTAGTCCATCTTGTATTGCTTAGGATGTAATGTGTACACTAGACTGATTTTGCATATACATGTACATGTACATGTAGTTTAGTGTGTCTTGGTCCCGGTCTTGGTACGGGTGACTGCATAACTTTGTATTTCTTGCTGCCTATTTGTGATTTGTGGTTGATTGACCTGATTCATTAATTTGTGGTTTTTTTTCAAATGAATAAAAATCAATAAACAGTGAAACATAAAATACTCTCTACGCGGTCACGTGCAAAAAATAGCTTTCAGAAAACTTTTAATCAAAGTGTGACACACCCACACCCATACCCACCCACAATTTTAGACTATTCTTGCCCAAAATGAAGGTGAATTTCGGTATTTGACGGGCTTCACGCGCAAAATTATGCAATTTTTATACCTGATTTTGGCCCAAAACCACATTTATTTAAATGGGCATAATTTATTGCATCCCCCCCAAAAAAAAACACACAACAAAAACACATCTCTTCATAATCAAACCCTGTCTCTCAGTCTCACGTCACATTCACCCACCCCCACCCCACCACACATTCACCCCCACACTCCATACCCATTGACGTATACACCCCAACATGATGTTATTTTATAGGCCTACTGAGTTAGAAACAAGGTTGACTTCCCTGTATCTGGAACGCCTCTCAAAAATTATTAACGCACACTTTTATGCCGGTCGCGTGCAAAAGGAAAAAAAAACCAACAACTTTAATTAAAATCTGTCACCACCAAAGCACCAACCAACCCCATACCACACTAACCAACACCAACCATCACACGCCGCACACCCACCCCTACACCCGCCCACCCCCTCATCCTCTTCATACACCAGACACAGAGTGAATATGTTGTTATTTTACATGACAAAAATATCAAGGTTAACTTTCCTGTATCCGGAAAGCCTCTCAAAAATTAATTTGCACTTTGTGTGCGCAGTCGCGTGCAAATAACTAATTTGTATCTTAAAGGGGCATTTCGTGATCCACAGCCTCATCCCCCACTTTTCTCAAAAAAAGTTGAGATTTTTATATCACTGGAAACCTCTGGCTACATAATGTTTATGTACAAAATATTTCTTGCAGATTAATTCGTTTTGCAAAGATATCGTGAAATTTGAATTTCGTTCTGGTGCACCAGAACGAAATTACAACGCATTGTCTATGGAACAGTGTAATACACATAATCATGCATAACTCGCAAACGCAAAATCGGAATCAACTGAAATTTTGGGAATAGGCTTTTTTCGTGGATATGTACTGAAAAATGTCATAAAAAGAGGATGCTAAGATCACGAAATACTCCTTTAACGCAATAATTAAGGTAAACTTTTAAAATCAAAGTTTGCGCCCCCCCCCACCCCCTCAACAGATACACACATGCATTACCCTATTTGATCAACAGTGTTCTGGTTAATCACCCGAGTTAATCATAATTATTATATTTAAAAAAAATTAAATAAACTGATCGATTTGACCTCATGCTGAACTCAAACCGTGATTTAAATCCACAAACTAGTTCATTGTTTTGATCTGAGAATCAATAACCATGAATAGCAAAAACAATTTCATGGCAAGTTGGGTGTGACTAAAACAATTTTATTAAATTAGACCACTGTGGACACAAATGAATTATCATGACCTATTACAGATGTCTAATATGCCTCGGGGAAGGCAAAATAATTTTGTTTAAGTTTAAAATGTAGTAACATTTTGTAATTAATGCTGCGTTTGTAATTCTTTGTGATTTTTAATGATTTTTGTGATTTTCTTAATTGTTCTTTTGTATATAAAAACAAAAAATAAAAGCACTGGCACCGAAGTATGTGCTCAGTGGAAAAGAGAAAAAATAAGACTGAAATATATGTTTTCTATGCATGACATTGTCAGGATGTGGGCCCTCACTTCAATTCACTGGGCTCTGCGGAGTGCTGAATTATAAAGCAAAATGTTCTGCATAAATCTAAGCTAAGGCCGTGTAAAATTAATATTTTGGTTCTCGTCCCCTCCCTCCTCAATTTCTGAGATTTGTCAGATTTTTTTTTATTATAGATTTTTCAATTTTTTAGACTTTGGAATGATTTATGAAATCTTCATACATATAAATAAGTTTATTAGAGAACAAGCATCACTTCCAAGTCTTTTTGTGGTACTCTAGGGGTTTATCCTCAGAATCTCACATTTGAAAAAAAAAAAAAAAAAAAGGGCCTCATCGTTTCCTCGAGCACTGTTGGAGAAGACCGAAAACTACTGACAATGCTAATTTTACATTGAAAAAAAACAACAACAAAAAAACACCTCCCTCCCTCATCAATTCATGAAAATCCTCTGGACGAGAACCAAAACATTAATTTTATACGGCCTAATCTAAGTCACATCAATATCAACCGTGATTTAAATCCACAAACCTGTTTTGATCTGAGAATCAATAACCATGATATAGGAAAAACAATTTCAGGGTAAGTTGATAGGCCTATGTATTTTATTTTATTATTTGCCCGCGGAGGCCAAAATAGGGAGAGGGTGTCAATGGTGTCAAGAAATCTGAGTGCATAAAATCACATTCAATTATCGTGATGCACCATCATGATCTGAGACCATAATACCTTTAGGTAAATAAAGGTCTCAGATCATGATTCATCATAAGGTTTATTTTTAAGCTGTCATTGTTTTGCTATTTTTGTCCATCTACCCTTGAAAAATTATTTCACGGGGGTGGGGGCACTTCTATGACCACGAAATTAAATGAGATTACAATTTCCATGAGACTGTTATTTACTGGTGAGCGCCCTTAATTGGTTGACGAGCTGTGATTACCAGGTCGCGAAGTGACAAATTTCTAGCCAGAAACTAACCTGCATTGACGTTGTGAAAGCTTACAAGTTACATGTATTTATTCATCGATTTGCTGCTGCAGAGAAGAAACTTTTCATGATCAATCTATGAGGTCGTTTTATGTACATCCTCTCATAAATCTCACGTCAGCAGAGTGAAGGGAATTCGTATTTGAAACCGATAATAATATATTGACTGGTGACTGCATCATCATGCACTGCACAGTGCACTGCATGCAGTTTTGATTGTTATCACTGCATACGATACATACTCCATAGTGACTCCGGGATGTTGACTTTTTCATTGAATTTCGTTTAGTACATTTGTAGCTTGTTTGAAACCTCTAGCTCATTCACAAAGCCTAGCTAGGTACAAAGTAACTGCAAAACCCTGAGATTTTCAGTTTAGGGAACCTCAGCCTCAGGCTCAGAGTTTGCTGGGAATCTTCAGAAATTGTACGTCTGAAGGATTAGACAACATGGCAGGTGCTGGCGCATCTCTCCGAGAGAAATACAAGTCAACAAATTCTCTTATATGTCTCCTGCAAGGCATAATGAACAGAGTTACAACGGTAGAACTCAGAAACGAAAGTACCGCAACAGGACTAATTGAAAATGTTGACGGTTTTATGAACATCAAAATGAAAGATGTGACATTTGTGTCTTCGGATGGTACAAAGACAAAAATGGATGAATTCTTTGTGCAGGGACCTCAAATACGCTATGCGCAGATACCGGATGATGTGAATATGATGCAAGTGATGAATGCACAGTTACCTGGAATGGGGCATGGATTAAGGAAGGGACGCGGGACCGGAAGAGGTAGAGGAAGAGGAGGAAATACGTCAAAACTGCCGCAACCAGACTGAATTTGAATAGTGTTGGATTAGTAGATCTGATGGTTTTAGAGTACAGTACAATATCACCGAGACATTTAAAAGAATACGTATGACTACATTCCGTACGGTACCATTCTTTATTTAGAGAAAAGCAAGGTGTCATTGAGTGTCACATTGTATTCTATACTTTAAAAAACATGTTACTAAATGATTTCTCAGACACCAAGTGTAAGTGCATGGCATCCTGTCAACGTGTGTGGCTTATTAAATTTGCAGGAACTTTCTTAGCGACCAGCACAGCTGCTTGGACATTGCATAATGAGATTGGTTTAATTTATCCAGTCATGCATTGCTTACATTTACAACATCATGATCATATGCTTGTGTGATGCATTTGTTTCTTTCAATGTACATCGGAGAATTAAATACACGAGTCGGATCAAATGCTTAATAAGTTTGTAAAGCACCGAGGGATGATTTTTAGGCTATGCATGAAATTCAGGCCATCGGCCCGGGGGGGTCACTCTCACACAAAAGTGCCTCCCACCCGCGTCCGAACACCTCTGAAATGCACCCTTAATGGGGAATTTTCACATAACCAAATTGCACCCCTTAAGGGGGTACTACACCCCTCGATAAATTTGTGTCTATTTTTGCATTTTTCTCAAAAACTAATAACACAGTGGTAACAAAAGTTATATGATAGGGGCAAGGAATCCAATTACTACACTGGAATTTCAGTGACCCAAGACAAGCGGTTTGTTATTTAAGATAAGAAATAAGGTACCGCTAGGATGTACCTCATTTCTTATCATATATACTAAACCACATGTCTCGAGTCACTGAAACTTCAGTGTAGTAATTGGATTCCTTGCCCCAATAATATACATAACTTTTGTTACCAGTGTATTATTATTTTTTGAGAAAAATACAAAAATAGTCACAAATTTACTACAGGGGTGTAGTACCCCCTTAATGGCGAAACACATGCAAAATCCTACCCTAAATGCCGTAGCACATGCAAAAACCATACCCTAAATGGCGTCAACTTGGAAATATCTATATTGATACCCTAAGTGGCGTAAACAGGGAAATGAGCTAATTTGATACCCAAGGTGTCTTTTTGATGTTGCAGACATATAGATACTGAAGCAAACATGCACAAAAGTAACAAGAATCAATTAAAAAGTGGTGATTTTGATCCAATTAGTGCAAACTCACTCAAACAATAATATTACTAACCCTAAACGTCTAAGGATTTGGCTGAAAAAGGACCCCTAAATGGCGATGCCTTCTAAAAAAGTACCCCTTTTTACAAAAAGACGTCGACGCCGCTGTGTGGTGAAAAACATACCCTTTTAGACGCTTTTCTTGGACACGGGTGCGTACATGTAGCAAGTCAAGTAGTGAGTGACCCCCCCGGGGCCATCGGCAATGAATTCATAGTTTCCTCTTGGGAGATCTTTTTTTTTTTTTTTAATTTTGGGTCCCCGGGCAGGGAATTTCCTGCCCGAGTAATAGGATTCTCGGGCGGGACTCAAATTCCCGGGACTCACTCACACCCTTAATCATAGGTTCACTTTGCTCATAATTGTGAAATCAAAATCTTTGTAAATAAATTACAATTATTGCAAGCGCATCTAAAAATGCTCCGGAAAGGGACGAAGGATTCTAAAATTTCCATATTTTAGCACATGCTCTACCCCTACTGCGCGGCAAAACACCGCTAAAATGCTTACAAGAATGAGACAGACATAACTGACAAGTCAACACTTTCATAAGGCCGTGTAAAATTAATATTTTGGTTCTCCTCCCCTCCCTCCTCAATTTCTGGGATTTGTCAGATTTTTTTTTTTTTTTTTAGATTTTTCAATTTTTGGAATGATTTATGAAATCTTCATACATATAAATAAGTTTATTAGAGAACAAGCATCAATTCCAAGTATTTTTGTAAAGTACTCTAGGGGGTTTATCCCTCAGAATCTCACATTTGAAAAAAAAAAAAAAAAGGGCCTCATCGTTTCCTCAAGCACTGTTGGAGAAGACCGAAAACTACTGACAATGCTAATTTTACATTGAAAAAAACAAAAAAAAAACAAAAAACACCTCCCTCCCTCATCAATTCATGAAAATCCTCTGGGACGAGAACCAAAACATTAATTTTATACTGACCTAATGACATCAACTTTTAAAGAAAATTGAGATTTGAATGAAAATAATGAAAGTTTTGGCCAGTTTTGAAAAATGATGAGCGCTCCAAGAGGAAACTATGAATTAATTGCCGTTGGCCTTACTGAATGTTTTAAATAAAAAAATATGAAATGCATTACAATTGCTCCAAAAATGAAATGCGTACGAGCTACAGGAACCAAACCTTTTTCCCTAATGTAATTTGCTTACAGAAACTGAATTTTTTTAACAGAACAAAGACTTCAAGTATTAAAGACTCACAAATCAATAGTTTTCAAATTTTTCATGTTGACAATTTTTATTGTTTCAGTGCTCATACTGTAATGGAATTGGAAGTTATCTTATAATAGGGTCAATCCATGTCAAATTGCCCAATTGTCAGGAAAGTTCCAGCTCAACCCTCTTGGATTTTTTAAAGAAGTTCCTAAAATGTTGCCCTTATGGTCAAACGAAAAAATCCAAATGTCTGTACATTATTTTGTTTTCTTGTGAGAGCCTCTCAAAGTTGGGATGGGGGGGGGCTATGTGCAGAAATTGCAGATAATATCTCATAAAGCAATGATTTTCAAGAAAAATAAATATATCAGTCCCAGAAAGGGTTTGCATCTCCCCGGTGCAAAAAAAAAAAGACCCCATCCCAACTTTGAGAAGCTCTCACAAGAAAACAAAATACCTTGCAGGCCTCATACTTCGGATGTTGTTGTTTGACCATAAGGGCATCATTTTAGGAAGTTTTAAAGAAAATCAAAGGGGGTTGAGCTGGAGCCATTGGGTAATCTGACATGAATTGACCCAATAGGCAATTACATGGAATGCCAAATAAAGTGATCTACAATTCAAAGAATGTTGGAATTAATTTAGTGTTCAGTTTAGTGGATATAACCCGAGTGTGTTAAAATAATTGACGTCATGGTACCATATTCAACCTAATGAGCTATTCCAGTTGCAATTCATACACCCCTTTTGGAAGACATGGCCTTAAGGCGTGTGAAAGTCGATTTCGAGTTTATCGTTCCCCGTCCGCGTCACTTTTTGGAAACCAAAAATACCCGCGTCAAATTTTTAAAAACGCCAAAATAATTCATTATTTTCAAAGTATCGGTGTCTTCACCAGTTTTAGCAATTAGAAACATATATTTTTGGTTATAAAACATAAATTCATAACTTGGAAGCAAAACCAGGCTCTTTTCTAAGTTTTCTAGTCCCTACCTTTCGTGAAAATGTCTTTGTCGCATTTATTTCCATTTTGCTTTAAATCAACATGCATTTTAGGTCAATAATGAAATCTGATGAAATAATGAAAAATGAAAAAGTCACCTCACCAACCTGGAAAAAAAAGTGACGATAAACTCGGAATTGACTTTCATGGGCCTAAATCTTCCACACAGGGAGCATGAATTTCAAATGGAGTTATCTAAATGGGTGACTCCATTTGAAATCTATACCCCCTTCCACACAGGGAGCAAGAATTTCAAATAGAGTTATCTAAATGGATGACTGCATTTGAAATCTACACCCCATGTCTTCCATGTAGGGAGTGTATGGATTTCAACTGGAATAGCCCAGTTAAGGGAATGCTTTTAAAAATGTGACTCCTCGTCACAACTGAGCCCGGAAGTCGCCAATCATCATTTTTGAGATATTCAACCAAAATATTCTGCTTTAAATTAGCTTTAAAATGATGTATATCATGTCTATAGTACTTGACATTTAAGTAGTGAAAAATCAATAAAACAGTCAATAAATCCTTTGTTTCCTATTGTTTATTGTTAAGTTCGATGGAGCATATCTCAATAGTGGCACTGGCGACATCCGGGCTCAGTTGTGGCGAGGAGTCACAAATATTATACAGCTCAACTTACCGTACTTTGCCTACATTCGACCTTGAATGATTTTTGAGTTGACACATTCATGAAAATAACTATAGATACTTGACAAGACCATTAGTAGCCCAGTTCTGAACCTTTTCATTGATCATTCATAACAATAGGTATCTGATGGATCAGTGAAGATAAGAAGGGATTATAATATATCCGTAACCTTGATATTATAGTACATCTCGAGGAAAAAGTGCAATGGACATGTTTTCATTTTATGAAAAAATTGAGTATTTTAAAACCCAAAAATGAAAATGGAACAATTTATTGGAAATCTGTTTTAACAGATTTTTTGACATCTTTTTCTGCACTGTATTATACCTAAATTAAGAAATTTGATAAATATTCAAAGAAAATATAGGTCATCCAAAAAATTGTGATTTTTACACATTTTGGGGCAAAAAAGGAAAAATAAGCAAAAATATAAAAATCTGTCTAACAATTTCATTCATCAAGTCATAACAAACGTCCTACATGCTTAATTTCTAATAAAATATTGAAATTGTGAAAAATATAGGTATTTATTGATTTTCATGTTTTTTCTTGCAAATATGCTAATAATATGCAAATTTTGAAATTGCAAAATAAAGTTTCTACATAGCATACATCTTTCAAGTATGATGTTCAAAATGACTGACATCAAAAAGAGATTTGATGAAATGTAAAGGTGTAGTAAAAATTTTGGAATGGACTGTCTGGTTAGGCAAAGTATGGTAAGTTGAGCTGTACCTAAATATAGATTTCTGTAATCTGATTGGCTATGCCTTTTGCTCTTGGCGAAGGACATAGTAAACTTGCCCGATACATGTTGCCTTGGCCGGTGCAGTTGATGTAATGTTCGATCTACATGCAGTTACAATGTACATTCATTAATTTAAAAGCATCGCCATATCTTTGTCCAGTGCTGTCAGATACAAGAATCTATACATTTGTACAACAGTGGTATGGTATTAAAAACAATTATTGACTGCTTGTATTCGGGGCACAGTTAGGCCCTTGATGATCTCAAAACCATGCTATGCGTCAATGGCTTCAGGATCATCACAGGCCTACATGTATATTTTAACCATGCTCCTCAATAGTAGTTAATATTTGTATCATATACATGTTATGATAAAACTGGACATTTTCCAGGCACCGTAATGCTGCTCTTCAGGGTAAAGAACAGAGACTCTTAAAATAAAAACTGTTGCAGCAAAGAAACTGCTCAGATTGTTTTTCTTTAATTACACAAATTAGTACAAACTTAAGGAGGTACTACAGTAACTACACCCCCTGATAAAGTTTGTGACAAATTTGGCATTTTTCTCAAAAAATAACTACACAGTGGTAACAAAAGTTATGTATATTACTGAAATTTCAGTGATTCAAGACAAGTGGTTCATTATACATACGTTAAGAAATGAGGTACATTCTAGAAGTACCTCTTTTCTTATCATAAATAATGTACTGCTTGTCTTGAGTCACTGAAATTCCAGTGTAGTAATTGGATTCTTTGCCCCTGTAATACACATAACTTGTTTAATAATTGTTATCAGTGTGTTATTAGTTTTTGAGAAAAATGCAAAAATAGTCACTAATTTATCAAGGGGTGTAGTACCACCTTAATGGGGCATTTTTCATCCTCCCACTTATATATTACTCCAAAAAAAGATTTTCATACTATCACTCTAAAACCTAAAACTACATTACACTGTATTTTTGTGCGCATTATATTTCTTGCATATATTTGGTCATTTGACAACCAGAAATTACAAAACATTGGCCTATATGGGACACTGTAATACTGTACATGCAAAATACATGTATGTGTCACTCACAAATTCAATATCTGAATCAACTGAAATTTTGAAAGCAAGCAATTGTGGATATCTACATCTGTTATATCTTAAAAAAGATGTCAATGCTAGAATCACAAAATGCCCCTTTCAAGTATTCATCAAGCAAGTACATGTATGTTTAAGGGAGTACTTACAAATAACATCCAATTCACTTACTGTAAAAGTCAATATTTTCGCGAGAAGATATTTTCGCGATTTTGACGATTTTGTAAATAGCTCGAGAATTAAATTTCGCGGTTTTGATATTGATACAATAGAAACCTAATGCAAAAGGTTATTTTCGCCAGTTATCATTTTCGCGATTTTATGTCCACTCGCGAAATTCGCGAAAATAAGAACCTTGCGAAAATTTCTACTTTTACAGTATTACATTTGTAACCTTAAAACTTTTTTTTTTTTTTATTTACTTCAAGCTATTTTTTTTAAATTTTAAGGTGTGTGACCAGATCAAAACATCCTCATTTTTCTCCATGAAAAACCCAGATTTTTGTATCAAAAGAAAGGTAATACATGTACTTGCATACTTGATACGTTTACATGGGATGAACAAAAATAAATAGCCATTTTGAGCAAATACAGTGGAAACTCATTAACACAAAATCTGTTAGCACAAAATTCCTGATTACAAAAACGTCTGAAGCATAAAATTTATATGTTATAATTAAGACCTGATAACCATGATAACACAAAATACTACTGTAAAAGTAGAAATTTTCGCGAGGTTTTTATTTTCGCGAATTTCGCGAGTGGACATAAAGTCGCGAAAATAAAAACTCACGAAAATAACCTTTTGCATTTAGTTTCTATTGTATCAATATCAAAACCGCGAAATTTAATTCTCGCGCAATTAACAAAATCTTCAAAATCGCGAAAATATCTTCTCGCGAAAATATTGACTTTTACAGTATTTAATTAAAATCCAAGGCCCTTACAAATTTATGTTCATGAGGTTCCACTGTATTCATTCCATTAAATGCCAAAGTGTCCACCCAGTGATTATACAACTTTCAAAATGAGATGGCTATATTAACTGCTGGCGGCCACCCCAAAAAATTGTGACATACATGTATCTTGCAGGGTTTGGGCCAACATTTGGTGGGGGTAGGGGGTACACCTGGTTTCAGTACATGTTATTCCTTCTTGATTTAAAAAAAAAAAAAAAAAGGGGATTCTTACTAAGTTACTGGGCGTGGGACTTACCGAGGTCAGTACTGTAAATTTGGAAACTCGTTAACACAAACTTTTTTAATGTCCCAAGCATATCTGTGTGCCTTTTAAGTTATTACATAGACCTGACAACATTAATATATTCCTGTTAACACAAACTCAAATCTGAGGCCCTGAAAATTCTACTGTGATCAGTTTTACTGATTGCAAAGGATCAGGCTATTCTAGTTGGAATTCGTACACCCCTTACAGAAGAACATGAATCTCCCTCACATGGGCTGTAAATTTCAAATGGAGTCGCCCTTCAGGTAACCACATTTTAAAGTCACGTCACACTCCCTATGCTCCCTGTATGGAAGATTAAGGTTAAAATGTTTTCCATATGGGGTGTATGGATTTTTTAAATTATACTGTACTATTATTTTAATCACTTTTACTGCTGGCAAAGGATTGGGCAATTCAATTGGAATTCATACACCCCTTACAGAAGCACATGAATCTCCCACACAGGGGGTGTAAATTGCAAATGGAATCAATCATCCATTCAGGTAACCCCATTTGAAATTCACACTCCCTGTAGGGAAGATTAAGGTTAAATGTCTTCCTTAGGGGATGTATGGATTTCATATATTCTACTGTATTAAGGGTAGACGAGGTATTGTTGGTCGAAGCAACCTAAAAATCGATTTTCATTATCTAGATCAATGTATTATTGAAAAATAACACCTTGATGTTTTGCAAAAGTTCATTCTACAAATCTTATACTTTGTAAACTTGCTTAATTTATTGTTGTTAATGAGTTATGTACGTTTTACAAAAGTGTTGTTGTTTCAGCCCTCTTTACAACGTAACTCAAGAACCGCAGCACGTATAAAAGTATATCTGTGATATTTTAATTCTTCTACACACTCGCTATGAATTGAGCAATACAGTTTTTGCCAAAGCACACTACCATTCGTAAGATGCTGTGAACTACCAAATCACAACAGCTTAAACTAATTAATAACCTTAAATCACTTTTACTGCTTGCAACTTAAGAGTGGGCTATTCCAGTTAGAATTCATACACCCCTTATGGAAGAGCATGAATCTCCCATCACAGGGGGTGTACATTTCAAATGGAATTGCCCATTCAGGTACCCCAGGGCCTCTCTGTATGGAAGATTAAGGTTATGTCTTCCATAGCGGGTGTATGGATTTCAAGTGGGACAGCCCATTGTTGTTATTTTTCAAAATTTCTACAGTTTGTAGGCTCTGTAGCATCTTGTCCAAATTCTCCTTGACTTGTTGTTTTGTTCCCAACTCAAATTATTTTAAAGTCCTCAATCTTAAAGAACTGCACAAAAGCAACATGCCCTGATCTACAAGTACTACCCGATAGTACATAATACTAGTGCTTCACTTGTAGTGCTCATTGTGTTCTTTTTATCTTGCTTTCTTTGAAGACCAAGCGTTTATCAAATTATTAGCGTAATATAAAGTCAATAAATAAAGTCCGACCATCACCGTAAACACCAAGTATAAACACACAACAAGAGGCACAGTATCACCAACAAGGACATCTGCTTTTCCCTTTGTTAAGAACTCTTTCAATGCATCAAAATGATGCAATATTCCAAATAGCATTCCTCCCATCCCCAGTGCCACAGTCCCAGCATTGCTCAGTCTAAGGTAGATTTGTCTGTTGCGTGGTAATGACGTGAGACCAATCAGCGATGGGATTAAGGATGCGAACCACATGTATTGCCATGGTAACGGCTCGACCTGGATGATTTTGAGGTGAGACCAGATGAGTAGAATGCCTTGAACACTGGCGAGGAATGCATTCAGAAGCAGGTAAGTCTTTAGTTTGGATTTCAGTTGAACACTGTGAAAAGAAATGGGCAAATAAAACTCATTAAAAATTATGTACATGTACTAAACTAATTAAGGAATTGGATAACAATGTTTGCACAGTATTTTTTGTGGGACCTGAGGGCACATCAGACATCAAATTGTATTCTGAATACGAGGAATGTCCTGATGATATCAAATATATATTTTAATTCACGATATAATACACATTTTATGGCAAATGATTAAAATTGATACCTGTTGTTTGAAATTTTACAGTCCTCAAAGTAAATTGCATTTAAATCTAATGATATGTTCTTTAAAATGTGTAGGCCTATGTAGCTAGGATGAAAAGCTGTCCATCATGAAAATTTTGAATGATCTTTCGTATTTGAAGATATAATTTTTTTTCCCAACAACACCAAAAAATGTAGGTCTTTTGGGGACAAAAATGATATCTTCACTATGAAAGGTCAACATTTTCAATTGATGATCGGCTTTTCATCTCAGCTACATACACTTTAATTTATAAAATTTGTATCACAAAAAAATCATTTGTTATCAAGAGTGTAACATTCCTCATATTCAGAATTTCCAGTTCCTTACTTACAATTTTAAAAATTCCAGTTCATAGACAGCAAAAACTTGTTCAAAGTAAATTGCATTTAAATCTAATGATATGTTCTTTTCATAGACAGCAAAAACTTGGGTTGAATAACTGCTCTTTGTGAACTTTAAGTTCAATGAGTCAACTGTAGGGCCTACCTTTTGAGTAAAGGTTGCCTAGATTTAATTATTTGTCTAAAATTTAGTTGAAGTGCAATTTTAGCAAAATTTTTTATGCGATCGCCTGTCATGACGGGCTGTATTTACTTCCACTGCTTTACATGCATGGTGACGGTGTCATGCCTGGGTGTCATGTCACTCATGCAGTCGTGCTTCAGTGATTTCAACTATATTTTGATTTTGAATGCAATGGTAGGGCCTATAGCCTTCATGGCCTAGATCGAATGTGAAGCTAACATATATGTGTACGGTACATCAGGTTCCAGCAGGCAGCTATGTGTTAAGTGTAGTATTTCAGACAGATCAGATATTGGTGAGCAAATTTGCGTATTCGTGGCCAGGCTTCTCAAGCAATTCTCACTGTCACATCACAAAAATAAATTAAATTTGGGTCAAGAATATAACATATAAAAATACTTAATGTAGGTTTCCTTGTCAGTTGCTTTTCCATGTAAAAAATATATGTTGTGTTTGCCTGACCAACAAAATGTGTTTTAAGTAGGAATCCCAGGCAAACCTTAGTTAACACATTTGCTAGTCAGCGAAATTCGCCGAGACCGGGGCCCAAACACAATGCATATTTACATAGAAATTTGAATTTTTTTCGAGAATAGGTCGGTGAAGGAAACCTACATAAATATGTTTTCTATACTTCACTTGACCCAAATATATGATTTTTGATAATCAAGTCACACATGGAATTTTAGAGGGATTTTGATAGCAGTTCCATTAAAAAAAGCTGCTATCGCCATGAGACTAAGATCTAGAAACACCCCTAAATGCCGTTTTGGGGAATTTTGCTAGCAGAATCTTTTTGATGAAAGTCAATCTTTGACAAGATGTAACTTTGTTACGGAAAGTGCTATGACAAAAATGTTTTCAGTTTTGGCTTTCTTTACTCAAGGGCTTTAATTTGATATGTGAAATGATGCAGTTTGATGGCAAATTTGAATTCACCTAGCATACCTATTTTAAGGCAGGGCTGTCAACTTTCTGGAATTGCTTGGCGTGAGACAAAGCCGATACCGGGATTACTCAACTACAATGTTCATTTTAACCCATGATTATTTTGAGCCATTTTTTTGTATTCAGGGCTAATAGTATATTCATATGCATGCCATTATGCATGATGATATGATTGATATCCAAATTAAATTTTAAGCTTACCTGATAACATATTGTGATGCAACTTGTTCCCTGTGTGTAAAATCACTGCCATCACTCCCCACTGCTCGTGGTCCTTCTCGTGAAGACATTCTGTTTTTCTCTTCAAAAATATTTACACTTCGTGGTAAAGTATAACTTTAAGGCATCAATTCTATCACAAAAATCAAATTAACGTTCACTTCGACGTGTCCTTAAAAAATTGTCACCAATTTGACCGTCTAAATGCAGCCCGTCGCCTTTTACGCTTGCGCAGTGCGCAGTTGCACCTTGCACGGAATTCAATGCTGGACCGTATTTTGGTAAGTAGAAATTTTATATTTTTGTTTATATTCTACATAATTACATGTGTAAACATTGAAGTGTATGGTAAAGCACTAATTGCAAAAGCTGTATGATCTTCTGTCTGACCGACGATCTGGATTATTCTGTGAATTAATAATATATCATCATTTTTCATGATGATGATGATGGTGGCACACATCATCGGATCATTATGATCATCATAGACATCGATTGTCATTGATTAAAATTAAAGGAGGATTTCGTGATCCTAGCATCCTCTTTTTATGACATTTTTCAGTAGATATCCACGAAAAAAGCTTATTCCCAAAATTTCAGTTGATTCCGATTTTGCATTTGCGAGTTATGCATGATTATGCGTATTACATGCCATAGGCCACTCGCTGGGATAGTAATTTCGTTCTAGTAATTTCGTTCTGGTATACCAGAACGAAATTCAAATTTGGCGATATTTTTGCTAAATGAATGAATCTGCAAGAAATATTTGGTACATAAACATTATGTAGCCAGAGGTATAAAAATCTCAACTTTTTTGGAGAAAAGTGGGGGGATGAGGTTGTGGATCACGAAATGCCCTTTTAATACCGTACATTGTACTATAAATATAAATTAATACATTGTACTAAATATTTTTATAAGCTTCAATTTCAGTTGAGCTTAAGGCACATGCCAAATGATAGTCATGAATGCCCAAAAGATAAATGACTATCATTGGAGACTGAGTCCGAATAAATTCAATAACCCGGGTCAATATAATAGGCTCAGAAATCCGACGCGAATCGATTCGCGCAAAGATTCTCGTAAAACATCAACCGGGCGAATCCATAGGCCTATGGATTCGTGTAGTGCATTGGCAGTGTACAGAAAGAAAAAATATGTAGGGCCTACGGTACCCAGTTTGAGTCCCGGTTTGACTAAGTATACTTCATTATTTCAGCAACTGAACCCCCAAAATGACGAATTATGGTATAATTCGTCGGCCGTATCACATACCGACATATTCAACATTTTTAACATTTTTGAGAAAGTTGGTATGTTAGTTTGTTATGTTCTACTCTATATATTCACCAAAAATCATGCCTCAAAGTGGCTTAATTAGTAAGATATTAATTAATTTAATTATGTCGTGTTTACAAAACCTTGAAATGACTGCATCACATACATATCAAATTAACTCATAGGCCTATATATTTGACCAGGGTTGTAGCTAGGATATTTTTAGTGCTGGGTGGCATTTGATGAAAATCTTGCATATTTGGAAATTATTTGCCAAAATAGACCAAGTTCTTATAATGGTGCAATTTTGGCCTCTGAGTGGTGCATGGGCTCCAGTGCTAAAATTGGAGTTGAGTGGTTGGCTCCAAAACTGAGTGGTGGGCTCTGCCCCACTGTAGCTACATCCCTGTATTTGACCATTTTACTAGTACGGTAGCCTAAAAAGTGCCCATTTTTGCACTCTTCATGCGACTTCATCAGGCACATTTTTTCACTTTTGCACCATTTACCATTCACCATTTTAGCTTCAATATGACATCGTAACTTTATTCCATCACCAATAGGTGCTGGACTCATATTGCTGAATTAAGCAAAAAATATTCTGAAAAATACAAACTGTCGACATTCAGTGGAGCTAGGGAATTCTGAGAAAATTGAATTTTTTTTTTTTTTTTTTTTTACTGGTGTGTGCATTTTGGTTAACAGTACCCTTTGCAAAGTTGTATCATATTTGAATTTGATTAGAGGGTATTACCAGACTTGGTACATTTGCATGTGAAGCCAACAGGATATTTATGGCGATGTTTTTCCTCTGCTGCTGTTTTTGCCAACAAAAAATTAATAGTCAACCTTATGACTCATAATTTCCTCTTCAAAATCATAGCATGGTTATTCAAAATTACAACGTTCAAGCAAGATTGTCTCCAAATATGGAAAAAAACTCTCTTTGCAGCCAGACTTGTGACTTGAGTCACAACTTGTGACTTAGACAAAATGACTTGGACTTGGACTCAGTGGCATAGCTAGGGGTTGTGGGGCTAAGGATACATAATGGTGCCCCCCCCCCCCGGCCTCCAAAACTTGAAACAATTGTGCGGGGAGTGTGCAATAGGGCCTACCACTAATTAATTTTGGTAATGAAGTTGAATATCGGTCTTAAATTGATCTTTCAAATGACTACTTGTGCTGAAATGCATGTGGAGCGTGCGAAAATGTTGACTTTCATTGCTTGGAGGGGTGCAGAATTGATGCTGAATTGGTCATTTTGGCTCCCCAGTCCCCCCCCTCCATGTGGCGCCCAGGGCATGTTGCCCAGAGTTGTACGTCTATGGTGGAATGATCGCACCACAATGATTGAATCTAATCTATTGTTAGCAAATAGCCTGCTCCCCCTTTAAAAAAGAGGGGGAGGGGGGAGTAGTGTATAGGAAACCTCTTCAGATAGAGTGAAAATAGATCATTTTGACCCCCTCCGAAAAAAAAAATCTGACCCCCTCTGAACAAAGGGTCCGAGTCTTTTTTTCAGCCTGATGTGGTTGCAAACATGCAGTTATGTTGAATCACAATTCCGGATTGAATCAACCCTTTGCCTTAGTTTTAAACATTGTATGTGGGTATTGGACCTTGCCATGCTAATGTTTCAGATTTCACACCACCAAATAGTATTATATGGTCGTGCGCCCTGAATGCATTTCTCAGCCTAAAGTAAGCATTAAAATGAGCAGAAATTTGCATAACTTTGGATTGGTCATGATCAGTAATATCAAATCCTGCAAGTGTACCACAGATGGCAGAGATCAAGTATTTTTTAATGATTTTAAGCAGTCATTTCTGTACAGAAACACTGGCATGATTTTGGAGGTAAATTAGGTAATTCCCAGACATCATAGACTTCGAGGGCCAGTCGTAAAAAAATAATGACGGTCAACCTATATTTTTTCCCAGCCAGAGGGATCAGGCTAGGGCTAATTTCAACCATCATAGCTGTCGCTAAGAACTGAGTCGCTCTTGCGAAGAAAAAATGATGTTTTCTTGAGGTGAATTTAGTACATATCTCTGTGGGGATTCATTTGGTGGTGTGATATCTGCATTGGGCTGTGTATAAGAGCATTGGTGTGTAGGCAACACCCTTTGATACATCTCCGTGATAGAAAACTGTCATTTACAATAATATTTAACCAGATTAAGTCCCGGATTAAGTGCTTTTCTTCTGTTTTGGGTAAGTTTTCTGTTAAATGTAGGCTTACAATGAGGGGGGTGGGTGGTGCTAGATATGGCGACTTGGAAATTTGCTCAAAAATGGCTTGCTTTAGACTGAAGTGTTGACTTTAAGGGCGTACTACACCCATATATTGGTTTGATTGGTCTAAATAAATATTTTTTCATTTATAGCTAGGCGATATATGCACGGATCATGTGAAATAAAAAAAAATATGAAAAAAGAAGAAAAAAAGTGCTTTTAAACAATTGTAGTAAGTCATTTTAGCCCTATATATATTTTGTTTACTGTATCCTAGTTACTCAGATGCGTGTTTCATAACAAACCATGATTTATTCTATTCGGCATGTTCAAGTAGGGTACATGAATAGAATACATTAAATCCTTTGTTATACTCTCTATAGAAAATCTAGTGGTGCATGCAAAATATATAAACACTTACACAATGGATGTATAGTCATTAGTCAATAATATTATAATGTGTTGTTAGGAGAAGAAAAGGCTATTAGGTCACCGTATGTCAGGTTATAGGTCAATTGGTTCAGGTCAAATTTAAGCATCAATTTTGAATACACATGTGAGAGTTTGTGATATCATAATGAGGAATAATTATGATATTCTGTCTTTAACTGGATATATATCGAGAAGTGCAAGGTGGATATACTAATATACCTTGGGATGTAAATGGTGAGTACAATTTAAAATGCCTAGTTGAGATGGATTTCACAAATAAATATAAAATAGTTACCAAAATCACAAAAGATAAGCTTACGGAAAACTACCCAATATGGTGGTATAGGTGACAAGAAATACAATTTTTTCAACATTGCTGTAGTATGGTTGTGGTAACCTGTTACCTGTGGCTTAATTAAGTTTCAGTGAAATAATGTCGCAAGTTAAAAATACAAAATATAGCTCAACATTGAAAATAGAAGCATTTTAACCAGTTCCTTTTTTGATAGTTGTGAAGCACCAAGTTCATGAAGTCATAAAAGAAATCAGGAACCACTTATTCCCATTTTACATATCAACTTTATTTCCCTAACGTGTTAGCAACACATATCCAAAATTTTAACGAAATCCGTTGATAGTAAGCTTTCCAAAATGAAGTGAATTTAAATCATCAGTGATGTACCACCTTTTGGCTTCTACTTTTAAAAGCATGTAAGCTACGTTGATACCGATGCCACCAATAAAACGAGAAGATTTGCCCTTCATTTTGCATACCACTTTGTCCAATTTTTTTTTTGTAATTTCTTCACAAAATGCAAAAAAAATACAAAAAAAAATCAATGGGTGTAGTACCCCCTTAAGCTTACGGGAATTATTCTTACACTTTGTCCATGAGTAAGTTTAATTATGGTGCTGCCTATACTTGAATATAGATCTGAAATAATTAACATTTGTTTCAACTTTTACATGTTCATTATGGTGCTGCCTATTGAATATAGATCTGGAATAATTACACAGCCGTGACGTTAGTCACGGCTGTGTCTTTTTTCTTACAGGTTCTTTCTTTCTTTCTTTCTTCTTTCTTCTTTCTCAACCATTACATTTGCTCTAGCACTCACATGCTTACATCGATTTTGACCTAACTTGGTCACAATGATCATTGACCTGCCCCTACATGTCACATGAAACTTGTTGGGTCAAAGGTCACGCAGGGGTCACAGGGGTCAAAAACGTGATTTCAGCTCAAAATGCACCTTCTCCTACAAATTACGTAGGACAGAGACGCCACTTGCACACATGCATTGTAATTACCCAGTGTCTATAAGGTGTATACATATTTGGGGTCAAAGGTCATTAAGGGGTCACTTCCGGTATAAAACGAAAAACCTTCAAAATTTTTTATTAGCTCAGTAAAACATGGGACAGTAACGGTATGTTCACATATGATCTGCAGTCACCCAATGTATATGTGGTATTTTTTTTTATTTGGGGTCAAAGCTCATTAAGGGGTCACTTCCGGTATAAAAAGAAATACCTTTAAAATGCATCTTCTTCCACAAATTATGTAGGACAGAGACGCCACTTGCACACATGCATTGTTATTACCTAGTGTCTATGGGGTGTACACAGATTTGGGGTCAAAGGTCATTAAGGGGTCACTTCCGGTATAAAACGAACTACCTGAAAAAATTTCTATTAGCTAAGAAAAATATAGGAGAGTGATGGTATGTTCACACATGAATTATGTCTACCCAATGTATATATGGTATTTTTGTCTCGCCTGATAAGGCAGGAGACTATATGATCACTTTTCCGTATGTGTGTAGGGGTGTGTGTGCGGGCGTGCGTGTGGGGGTGTGTATGTGACAAATTTGGTTAAAGTTTTGGTTAAAGTTTGCCTTCCGCCTATTTTCTCGGAGACTAGGAGTCGCACATTTCTCAAACTTGGTGGGTGGGTGCACCTTGACCCGAGACAGAACCAGTTTGTATTGGTTAGTGGTTCAAGGTCACTGAGGTCATCCAGGGGTCATCTTAGGTCAAATTAGTAAAAACTGTCGTATGGGTATGAAACCTGGTGGATACAGTCAACATTTAAAGCCAAATTTTTGGAAGGTCATTTCGAGGTCACCAGAGGTCATCTGAGGTCAAATTAGTAAAACTGTCGTATGGGCATGAAACTTGGTGGGTACAGTCAACATTTAGAGCCAAATTTTTGGAAGGTCATTTCGAGGTCACCAGAGGTCATCTGAGGTCAAATTAGTAAAACTGTCGTATGGGCATGAAACTTGGTGGGTACAGTCAACATTTAAAGCCAAATTTTGGAAGGTCATTTTGAGGTCACCAGGGGTCATCTGAGGTCAAATTAGTAAAAATTGTCGTATGGGCATGAAACTTGGTGGGTACAGTCAACATTTAAAGCCAAATTTTTGGAGGGTCATTTCGAGGTCACCAGAGGTCATCTGAGGTCAAATTAGTCAAAACTGTCGTATGGGCATGAAACTTGGTGGGTACAGTCAACATTTAAAGCCAAATTTTTGGAAGGTCATTTCGAGGTCACCAGAGGTCACATTAGTAATAACTGTTGTATGGGCATGAAACTTGGTGTGTACAGTCAACAATTAAAGCCAATTTTTGGAAGATCATTTCAGGGTCACCAGGGGTCATCTGAGGTCAAATTAGTAATAACTGTTGTATGGGCATGAAACTTGGTGGGTACAGTCAACATCGAAAGCCAAATTCTTGGAAGATCATTTCGGGGTCACCAGGGGTCATCCGAGGTCAAATTAGTAAAAACTGTTGTATGGGCATGAAACTTGGTGGGTACAGTCAACATTTCAAGCCACATTTTGGAAGATCATTTCAGGGTCACCAGGGGTCATCTGAGGTCAAATTAGTAAAACTGTCGTATGGGCATGAAACTTGGTGGGTACAGTCAACATTTAAAGCCAAATTTTGGGAGATCATTTCGGGATCACCAGGGGTCATCTGAGGTCAAATTAGTAAAAACTGTCGTATTGGCATGAAACTTTGTGGGTACAGGCAACATTTAGAGCCACATTTTTGGAAGGTCATTTCGGGTTCACCATGGGTTGTTGCAGGTTCATTTACTTCTATCAAAAGTAATCGCGAAAGCAGGCGGTTGCAAAATTCATTTACTTCTACTGAAAGTAATCGCGAAAGCAGGCGGTTGCAAAAGCAGGCGAGACTCGTGGTTCGAGAACCGCCTTGTTTTATTTGGGGTCAAAGGTCATTAAGGGGTAATTTCCGGTATAAAACGAAATACCTTTAAAATACATCTTCTCCCACAAATTACGTAGGACTTGCACACATGCATTGTTATTACCCAGTGTCAATGGGGTGTACACAAATATGGGGCCATAAGTGATTAAGTGGTCCCTTCCCGTATAAAACGAAATAACTTCAAAAAACTTTATCAGCCAAGAAAAATATAGCACAGAGACGGTACATTCACACATGAATTGATGTTACTCAGTGTATACATGGTATTTTTTTATTTGGGGTAAAAGGTCATTAAGGTGTCATTTCCGGTATAAAACGAAATACCTTTAAAATGCCCCTTCTGCCACAAATAACATGGCAAAGTGATGCCACGTGCACACATACATTGACATTAGCCAATGTCTATGGGGTTTTCATATATTTTAGGGTCAAAGGTCATTAAGGGGTCACAACACGGCTGTGTTCGTGGTCTTAGACCACAGCTAAGTCTAGTTAACATTTGTTTCAACTTTTACATATGTGCCCTGTGACTCAATTGAAAACATCTAAAAGATTAGGCCCTGCCTAATTTTCATATCTGAATGTTGCTATCTTCAGTAGATAGCATGTGGTTAGCAATGCACATGCTGTATTGATTTGAGTCAGCATCATACTTATACCTGAATTTAACTTTTAAGGTCAAGATATGTTGAGATAGGCTGAAGATGATGTAAAATAATCCTTTTGAAAAATAATTGCTCCCTGCATTAGGCTGTGTATAAGAACATTGGTGTGTAGGCGACACGCTTTGTTTACATCTCTGTGATAGAAAATTGTCATTTACAATAATATTTAACCAGATTAAGTCCCAGATTAAGTGCTTTTCTTCTGTTTTGGGTAAGTTTTAAATGTAGGTCTACAATGGGGTGGGGGTGCTAGATATGGCGACTTGGAAATTGCTCAAAAATGGCTTGCTTTAGACTGAAGTGTTGACTTTAAGATTACAGGAAATATTCTTGCAATGTGCACTGTTGGCAGGGCACCCTTTTTAAAGGGTGCCACTTGGAAATTTGGAAAATCCTTAAAAGGGTGGGGGTTTAAACTTTGTTGGTAAAAAGGGTGGATTGATATTAAGGGTGGGAGTAAAATAGCTTACAATATATTTTCATTGAATGATAAAATCATCCTACATTTCCAAGAATAAGTGCCAAACCACAAAAAGTGCCAAACCACAAAAAGTGCCAAACCACTGCAGGCAAACCATATCGCAAGATAAAATTCCATTTGATGCATGTTTACGTCCACTAGGCTATCGTGTGATGATAGGTGCAGAATTCGGCGTACTTGATTTACTTTGAACCAAATTGCCTGTGACTTCATCAATGTATACAAATAGGGGAAAAAGCAAAAAGTGGTGGGGGTCGGGAATTTTCAGTGTAAAGGGTGCCACAGTATAAAGCGTGGGGGTCAGGAATTTTCAATATAAAGGGTGCCTCAATAAAAAGGGTGGGGGTAAAATAAAAAGGGTGGGGGTTAAACCCCACTGCCAAGTATGCTGTGCCCATGAGTAAGTTTAATTATGGTGCTGCCTACTTAAATATAGATCTGGAATAATTAACATTTGTTTCAACTTTTACACATGCTCTGTGACTCAATTGAAAACATCTAAAAGATTGAGATGCAAAGAATTAGGCCCTGCCTAATTTTCATATCTGAATGTTGCTATCTTCAGTAGATAGCATGTGGTTAGCAATGCGCATGCTGTATTGATTTGAGTCAGCATCATACTTAAACTTGAATTATTTAACTTTTAATGGTCAAGATATATTGAGATAGGCTGAAGATGATGTAAAATAATCCTTTTGAAAAATAATTGCTCCCTGCATTGGGCTGTGTATAAGAACATTGGTGTATAGGCGACACGCTTTGTTTACATCTCTGTGATAGAAAATTGTCATTTACAATAATATTTAACCAGATTAAGTCCCAGATTAAGTGCTTTTCTTCTGTTTTGTGTAAGTTTTAAATGTAGGTCTACAATAGGGGGGGGGTGAGGTGCTAGATATGGTGACTTGGAAATTGTTCAAAAATGGCTTGCTTTAGACTGAAGTGTTGACTTTAAGATTACAGGAAATATTCTTACACTGTGCCCATGAGTAAGTTTAATTATGGTGCTGCCTCTTGAAAATAGATCTGGATATATTAACATTTGTTTCAACTTTTACATGTGCCCAGTGACTCAATTGAAAACATCTATAAGATTGAGATGCAAAGAATTAGACCCTGCCTAATTATCATATCTGAATGTTGCTACAATCAACGAAAAAGTCTTGGAATGCTTAGGTGTAAACAACGGAAAACTGTCACCCCCTCTCCCCCGTGCAATGTTGAGAAATACCAAAGTCTTCAGCGGTTAGGGGAAGGGTAAATCATTGTTGTAGATGTCATGCTTGTTCCCAGGCAAAATATACATAATTTCCATGATCATATGAAATTCTGCACGGAATTTTGACAGAGTGTACCAAGCGTTCCAAGGACATTTTTCGTAGATTGTAGGTCTACAATGGGGGGGGGGGGGGGTGTTAGATATGGCGACTTGGAAATTGCTCAAAAATGGCTTGCTTTAGACTGAAGTGTTGACTTTAAGATTACAGGAAATATTCTTACACTGTGTCCATGAGTAAGTTTAATTATGGTGCTGCCTACTTGAAAATAGATCTGGATATATGTGACCATCCACCACGAAGTGGTAGTAAAGTCGGCCCTAGGTCATTTTCTGTTTATTGCAGATTTTAAACGAGTGCACATGCAGCTTTAAAATGACACCTCAACCAGCTTCATCGGACATCTGGAAGTGAAGTTATGGTTCATCAAAGGTCAAATTCCTAAAATATTTTACATAGAAATACATATACTGTTTTGATTGTATCTCAAAATGGAAAATGCTGACTTTACGACCAGTTTGTGGTGGATGGGCACATATTAACATTTGTTTCAACTTTTACATGTGCCCTGTGACTCAATTGAAACATCTAAAAGATTGAGATGTAAAGAATTAGGCCTTGCCTAATTTAGTAATTATCATATCTGAATGTTGCTATCTTCAGTAGATAGCATGTGGCTAGCAATGCACAGGCTGTATTGATTTGAGTCGGCATCATACATAAACTTGAATTATTTAACTTTTAATGGTCAAGATATATTGAGATAGGCTGAAGATGATGTAAAATAATCCTTTTGAAAAATATTTGCTCCCTTCAGATTTCACACCACCAAATAGTATTATACGGTCGTGCGCCCTGAATGCATTTCTCAGGAAAAACCATGCATAGCCTAAAGTAAGCATTAAAATGAGTAAAAATTTGCATATAACTTGGGTTAAATTTGGATTGGTCATGATTAGTAATATCAAATCCTGCAAGTGTACCACAGATGGCAGAGATCGAGTATTTTTAAATGATTTTAAAGCAGTCGTTTCTGTACAGAAACACTGGCATGATTTTGGAGGTAAATTAGGAATTCCCAGACATCATAGACTTGAGGGCCAGTCGTAAAAAATAATGACGGTCAACCTATATTTGTTCCCAGTCAGAGGGATCAGGCTAGGGCCAATTTCAACTATCATAGCTGTCGCTAAGAACTGAGTCGCTCTTGCGAAGAAAAAAATTATGTTTTCTTAAGGCGAATTTAGTATAATCTCTATGGGTATTTATTTGGTGGTGTGATATCTTTTAAGCTAGGTGGTTTTAATTTGCTGCTACGGAGTACGGAGATTTGCTGGAAAATAATACAGAATGTGTAGATGGGTGAGAAAAACTCACCTGCCAATTCTAAATTTTTCTAATAGAGTGTATTTGACTAACATAATTTTTTGTGATTGGAAACCCATAGACTTTGTACATGGAGTGTTTTTGATATGTTGCCATTCATCAATTTGTTTTGTGATTTTCTCTTCTTTATAGCCACGACACAAATCTTATTTTATTGCAAATATGCTACTTTTAGTTTTATAAGGATGGTGATTTTTTCCCCAAGATATTGGTCACCTACCTTTGCACAGTTTTTGTGTCGTTTTTGGGGGGTTTTTTTTTGGGGGGGGGAGTGTCAATTTTCTTGACTACTAGAAACACTAAATTACCTAAATTCTAGAATTTTTGGAACTAACTACACTGTATAGGTCCAATCAGCAAACAAGGTCTCATATGAAAGGTAATCAAAAGTGTTTGAGAATTCTCAAATTTAATCATGATCATGATATTGTTCCTTGTGGTTTGACTGCATACAAGTAATAAACAAACGTACGAACGTATGGACAGAAAGTTATTGTGCAATATAAGGAAATGAATATAACAAGACAATAACAGAGACACAGGTGCAACATTTTAAAGGGATTGCCAGTGATTTGCTCAACCAGAACACCTGAAAATTCATCAAAATTGAAACCTTTGCATTTTATAAACAAGTGCTAGATACTAGTATGTGAATGAACCAAACAAATGGCAAATGTTAAGTTAATCTGGTGAAGACAAAATCTGACATTAAAAATGAACATAGAGTTAAATCTGTACATACTTTTATTATTGCATTAGCATGATTAGTGAGCTGTCAATTTTGGAAACCATAGCTATGTGAGGACTGTCAGAGCAGTTGCGCTGTGGGTAGCAATTTACATATTTACAGAGTGAGTTGTTTGCAATGTTTTATGAAATTAACATGAGATCTTATAATCAATTTGATATAAACTCAACCCAGAAAGTATCGAAACAATTATAGATGGTCAGATATATCGGGAACTGAAATATATAGCAAAAACTTATTTAATGTATATAAAGCGCAGCTTTCTCCTGCTCATTTGGCTGGAATATGAGCAAAGTGCAACTTTCAAAATCCGACTTGAAGCCACTCAAGCGCTTATAACTCGACCAAATGATATCGTAGAGCAACAAAAGAGGTATCAAAATGCGCAGGAGAAAGCTGTGCTTTATACAAAAATAAGTTTTTACTATATATATTTCAGTTCCAGATTTATCTGACCATCTATAATCGTTTCGATACTTTCTGGGTTGTGTTTATTAAATTTATTGTTGATCATTTGGTGGAGCTGTTAGACAAAATATTTCACTGAAAACGATAACCCCTTTAAGAACATGTAATGTATAGAAATTAACAACTCATGAGTCAGAAATTTCCTTGAAATCACTTGTTTTGCCATTCACTGTCTGTGTTTAGTGAACTTCATAAATTGTACTGCTGAATGAAAAAGCCGAACATCGGGACTTTCCAGCATTACTATCACTGGATATAGACATATTATTTCATTCATACAGAAAATATGTTAAACCCATTAAAAACATTGTTCAATACGGAAATTAATACATGAATCATAATTTTCTTTGAAATCACTTACATTGTTGTATTTTGCTATTCACATGATTCACTATTATCTGTGATTAGTGAACTTCACAAATATTTGTACCTGCTGAATGAAAAGGCCACATATTGGAACTTTCTGTCATTACTAAATGATTATAGAAACTACAGTCATGAAAGGTGTCACACACTCTTTCTTCGACAGTATGAAAGAACTGTATGCATGAAACAATTTTGTTTCAACATTGAATCTCAACTCGGTGACGGTCACTGCATCGGGCGAGTAAAGTCAAAAGTTTGAGTATGGTACTAAGTCAAAGTTTCTACACAAACGCGAGTTGGAGTTGAAAGGCTGGCAAGAAAGGATATTGCTGTTGTATGCTACTTTACTAAATCTGAGGAGGGAGTACAAGTTTGCACACTGGATACAGTTGAACTGTTTGCGTGAAATTCAGTTCAATGTTTTGAGTAAAAAGATCAAAACATATGTACTGTTTCTATGTCATCAATTAAACTACTGAAAGTTCATTCCTACCTCAGAATTTTCAAATGGTTACTTCATCTTTCATTGATCAGCTAGAGTGAGTTGAGAAAGAAAGAGTTGTTGCTTTTTCATCAGGAAACTGGTGCTTGATTTCAAAGGTTACCATAGTTATAACACTAGCAGCCAGTTTGAATGGATTGTGTGTTTCACTGAATGAATGTAATACAACATCAAGATTTACATATTTGCAGAAATTATCCAATAAATGCATGGAGCCAATGATGATTTTGGAAGACATACTGTTTGTAAGATTGATTTGTCCAATATACAATCATATTGGAGTGAACACACCACCTCATCATCTGAATAAGTACTATAGGCATTGCATGAATGTTTAAAAAAGAGAGCTTTAAGCATAACAGAAATAACCTTGAAATCAATGATCCGATTATCTTACTTGTGATTCTGACAGTTTTCCATGATGGCACACATATTATATTCTTATGCTCTGTTTTCACTTGTGATGATCTGTTTTGATTTAACATCATCTGAAGTGACTGAAGCCAATGATACTGCAAGATTTCAAAATCAACATTACATTCTTTCGCGGAATGATACACTTACAATTAAGACAAATAATAACGAAACCTGCAACTCTCTGGTGTCCTCCTCTAATAACCATGGAATTACCGTGAATGTTCTGTGGATGCCCTCTTGGTCCATTTTAAACTACTTTACCCTGGAAGAATCGGGAGCAGAATGCTTGAATCAATCTTTTGGCTGGATTGGATTTACGGTGGTAAAACCATGCGTGATAGTTCTGAATTGTAGTACAATTCATATCAACATGCAAGTTTCAGCTACTTTAGAAATACAGGAGAGCAGTATAATTGCATCAAGAAACAACTTTGAATATACCAAATGGTTTAATACAGGTAACCTGCACGGATTTGAGAACTTCAAGTTCCACCAGTGTAAAAATGTTCATATCGTTGATGAGATATATCAGATGCCATTTAATGAAATTCGCTATGTCGCACTACAAGAGTTACACCCATCTCTCAATATAACATTAGAAGGTGATCCATTTTTCAGACCAGATGATCTACCTGGGTTTGACCTTGAGCTTCCAGATGGTGTACTTCTAGCTGAATTTCCAGAATGTCCTGATGACTGCTTCTGTACTCTGCATTTACAAATATTTGTTACTAACTGTCCGGATATGTATGTCAGCAAGAACATTCTATTAGTACACAAGTTTTCTGCTTTAATTCTCACAAACGCAACTGCAATGGACATCTCTGACAGACAACTCACTCACATTGAACCTCAATGCTTCCTCAATCGATCAGATGTTATCATTTTATTGTTGAGCCAGAATAAGATGACAGCAATCAGTCCTGGTATTTTTGAAGGTTTGGAAAATATTCATACACTGGACTTTTCTTTCAACCAAATCTCAAGTATAGAAGTTGGTTCGTTTTCACATTTGTACAAATTAAAGCAGTTACTGTTAAATGTAAATAAGTTAAAGTATATTTCACATAGTTGGTTAGATAGTTTAGTCAATGTACAGGTACTGTATTTAGGTGGAAATACTATTAAGGAAGTAGAACCAGATATATTTTCGCAAATGCAAATGTTAAAGGTCTTGTCTTTCCCTGATTGCCATTTAACTCAATTGGGAAACCTTCCAAATGAACTGTTGTTGTTGGACATGGCATCAAATTTTTTCTCAAGCTTTCCCACAAATCTGCCAAAGAATTTAACCCATTTATCCTTATATAACAACCATCTCTCATTTCTGTACCAAACAATAGTATACGATAAATCCACTTTGATATCGCTAGTCCTATCACACAATAATTTATCTGTCATTCCAAGTGACTTATTCAGTCATCTTTACACTTTTTCACCTTTACTTGGGTTCTAATACTTTAGAGAAAGTACAAATAGACCTTTTTGATCAATTAATGAAGTTGGAGATATTAGATCTATCTAACAACAGCATTGACTCATTAGAGTCAGGTGTATTCAGAGATTGTTATCACTTGAAAGAGGTGTATTTGTATGACAACAAACTTCAGGTGATTCAAAGTGACCTTTTCAATGGATTGACAAAGCTAGAGATATTAAGTCTGTATGAAAATGGTATTGAATCATTACCATCAGGTGTATTCAGAGATCTTCATCAATTGCAAGAGCTTTGGCTGTATGACAACAAACTCAAGGTGATTCAAAGTGACCTTTTCAATAGTTTGAAAAAGCTAGAGATATTAGACCTGAGTAACAACAATTACGAATCATTGCCATCAGGTGTATTCAGAGATCTTCACGAATTGCGATTACTTTACCTGTATGGCAACAATCTCAATGTGATACAAAGTGACCTTTTCAATAATTTGACAAAGCTAGAGTTATTAGCTCTGCATGAAAATAGCATTGAATTATTACCATCAGGTGTATTCAGAGATCTTAATCAATTACAAGAACTTTGGCTGTATTTGAACAAACTCAAAGTGATACAAAGTGACCTTTTCAATAGTTTGAAAAAGCTAGAGATATTAAGTTTGAATGAAAATAGCATTGAATCATTACCATCAGGTGTTTTATTCAGAGATCTTCATCAATTGCAAAAGCTTTTCCTAAATGGCAACAAACTCAAAGTGATTCAAAGTGACCTTTTCAATAGTTTGACAAAGTTAAAAGCACTAAGTCTGAAGGAAAATAACATTGCATCATTACCATCAGGTGTGTTTAGATATCTCCATCAGTTGCGACTATTTGACCTTAGTTGGAACAAACTAAACCTGTTACAAAGTGACCAATTCAAAAACTTGACAAGTTTAGAGGAATTAGCATTGAATAATAACATCATTGGATTATTACCTTCAGGTGTATTCAGAGATATGCAGTTATTAGAGAGATTAAATCTGAAATCCAATGAAATTGAATCATTGCCTGCTGCTCTTTTCAAAGACCTTAAAAGTTTAAAGGATCTCCATCTCCATCACAACAGGTTGACTGAAATACCAAGAGATGTTTTCCACCAATTTGATGGAATGCCTTTACAGGTATTAACTATCTATTCAAATAAACTGGTCAGGCTTTATCCATATCAGTTTGCAAATTTAACAGATTTGAAAGCTCTGGACCTTTCAAGTAATGAATTGAAACAAATTCACAGTAAAGCCTTGTCTGGTTTAACCAAATTGAAATATATAGACCTTTCATATAATAATCTAACAAAAATAACAAAAAACTCATTTGTGGGATTGACTCTGCAAAACAAAAGTTATATCAGAGTAGACAACCCATCCACATGCTGTTTTCTTGAAACATTAAGTCAGTCTCAATGTGTTCCAAGAAATAAGAAATCTCCTTACCTAACGTGTAAGCAGCTCCTCCCATCTACAGCAGTTAAATGTTGTACATGGATTTTTGGCTTTTGTGCTTTGTTTGCTAACATTGTGGTGTTCATTTGGGGGTGTGAAAAAATAATGTTTAAGTCAGTACATGAAAAGCAAGTGAAACAAGTTGTTTTTATCACCAATTTAGCTCTGGCAGACTTACTTATGGGTGTGTATTTAATAGTTATTGCATCTGTTGATCAATATTACAGTGAGTATTTTCCTTCATTTGCTAAACATTGGAGAAACAGTGCACTTTGCAAATTTGCAGGGTTTCTATCAGTCTTATCAAGTGAAGCATCCCTTCTCTTTCTAACCCTTATAGCTGTAGATAGACTTTGGGCATTTCGAAAAATCTTTGTAACACGCAAGCTATTTGGCAAATTGACACAAATATTGATGACAACAATTGTATGGTTTATTGCTTTTGCTTTAAGCATTGTAACTATTACCTTACAAGACGATAAGTTGTATCAATTTTCTGATGTGTGTATTGGGTTACCATTGGCTAAAACTAAAATATATGAGGATAACAATGAAAACATTACAGTATCATATGACTTTGACAGGCTAGATGACCATGGTCAGTTACAAATATTTACAGAAATTGGCTCAAAACTAGAAAACTATTTCTCAATTGGACTTTTCCTTGGGCTTAACTTCATGTTGTGTTTGTTGATTGCAATATGTTATATACTCCTATTTATGTATATTTGTAAATCAGGATTTGCCTTGCTCAAAACTGATTTGAAAATGGCCATTAAAATGGGCGCGGTTGCATTGACTGACCTCGTGTGTTGGCTCCCTATTGTTTCCTTGGGTATTCTAGCACAGGCTGGAGTAAGGGAACTTCCCCCTGAATTGTTTCCGTGGATCACAGCATTTATTTTACCAATTAATTCTGTAATTAATCCATTTCTGTATGCTACAGTAGATCGTGTATCAAATCATTTTGTAGATCGAATACGACCAAATTACAATGAAATGGAGACAATGTTGTAGTCCATTTCATTGATTTCATGTGTGTTTTATCAGCATGACTTACTCAAAAGATTGCTGTATTAAATGTGACTGGACACTACGAATCAGCCGTAAACTCTGCCCCCTGTCAATTTTGTTTTATTTCGTGTTTAGAAAATATATATCATAAGCTTTAAAATAGTATAATCATTTGACTTCAAACGATATCCAGAAGCGGGGTTATGGTTTGTTGAACTCTACTCCTTCAACAAAATGGTACCCTTTTCGGTTCTATATGTGTCTCTTTTTCCACTTTGCTGGTAGTAAAGTCATAATTGGTGGTCCTTTCAAATCATCCCCAAGTCAACGAGGTACAGGAATGTCCTCTCATTGTTAATTGTTGGTTATACATACCCAGCCAAAATACAATGCAATTGTAACGCACCACTTGAACAGGATTTAGCCAAAGCAAACAAAGACTAGAGCTATAATGATTTTATTTGTAGAAGATTATCCTCTTCAGCAATAGGATTATTGATTGGTTTAAACGCTATCAAATGAGAAACATGTCGTGCCTAATTGAGACACAGGATACGACTTGCGACACATTTTGCATATCTCAGAATACAATTTGCTGAGTTTACGGCTCATTCGTAGTGTCCACTCACAAATGTATATACAAAAAGTTCTGATGAAAATGGATACATTGCAAACTTTTATCACAGTCAATTTAAACTAAGTGAAAAAAAAATGCATAAGATGTCAAAATGAGGTGGTTTAGGTCAAAATGAGGCAGTTTATGTCAAAATGATGTGATTTATGTCAAAATGATATGATTTATGTCAAAATGAGATGATTTATGTTGAAATTAGGTGATTTATGTCAAAATGATCTGATTTATGTCAAAATGAGGTGATTTATGTCAAAATGATATGATTTATGTCAAAATGAGGTGATTTATGTCAAAATGAGGTGATTTATGTTGAAATGAGGTGATTTATATCAAAATGAAGTGATTTATGTCAAAATGAGGTGATTAATGTCAAAATTAGGTGATCTATGTCAAAATGAGGTGATTTATGTCAAAATGAGGTGATTTATGTCAAAATGAGATGATTTATGTCAAAATTAGGTGATTTATGTCAAAATTAGGTGATTTATGTCAAAATGAGATGATTTATGTCAAAATAAAGCAATTTATGTCAAAATGAGGTGTTTTATGTCAAAATGAAGTGATTTATGTCAAAATGAGGTGATTAATGTCAAAATTAGGTGATTTATGTCAAAATGAGGTGTTTTATGTCAAAATGAAGTGATTTATGTCAAAATGAGGTGATTTATGTCAAAATGAGATGATTTATGTCAAAATAAGGTGATTTATGTCAAAATTAGGTGGTTTATGTCAAAATTAGGTGATTTATGTTAAAATTAGGTGATTTGCTGTATGTCAAAATTAGGTGATTTAAATGTCAAAATGAAGTGATTTATGTCATAATGAAGTGTTTATGTCTAAATGGAAGTAATTGTGTCTAAATGAATTGATTATGTAAAAATGAAGTGATTTATGTCAAAATGAGATGATTAATGTCAAAATAAAGCAATTTATGTCAAAATTAGGTGTTTTATGTCAAAATGAAGTGAGTTATGTCAAAATGAGGTGATTTATGTTAAAATGAGATGATTTATGTCAAAATGAGGTGATTTATGTCAAAATGAGATGATTAATGTCAAAATAAAGCAATTTATGTCAAAATGAGGTGATTTATGTCAAAATGAGATGATTTATGTCAAAATGAGGTGATTTATGTCAAAATTAGGTGGTTTATGTCAAAATGAGATGATTTATGTCAAAATTAGGTATGAAAAGTATGCACATTTGAAAGTGGGTATAGTATCATTGTCATGGGTCAGCATATTAGTTCAAGTATTGTTTTATGAATTTAAAGATGATGTATACGCTGCAAAAAAAAAGCTGTTTAAACAAGTCAGTGAGTCATTTAAGTGCCAGGTTTAAAGGTTTAAACAACTTGTTATGTTGTTTAAACCTGACAACCCGAGTTGTTTCATAATATATTTTTGCTGTGTACAAAAGGCATGTTGATAAATATAATTATAAATATGAATGAATACAAATATGTATGTCTTGGAATAACAACCGTAAACACACACAGCTTATTGTAGTTTTCTAAGTTATAGACCCGGACCACACGAGTGTGTTTTTCCTGTCTATTATGATCGTGTCATAATCGTATTATAATATTAGTATCATGTTTCCGCTCAATGTTGTCGGCTTACTACAATCGTGTCATCATTCGCGAATGATGAAAATGTCCATCATCGTGCCGGTTGGTAGCATGATTGTGTCGTAATTGCCGACAAAATTACCTGTGTGTATGCATTTCGTCATTTTATTTATGTTTACTCAATGGACTACGTAATTGCGTGTGTATAACCAGAATATATTATGACAAGTAAGATGACGAGGTGCTAACCGTGTGGAAGCTCTCATCATTCATTTATCATAATCGTAATATATATTTTTTTGTCATTATGTCATAATTACCCAATTATGACATAATGACAAAAAAATATATACTAGTGTGGACTGGGCCATACAATGCCATGGGCTTCATTGGGCACGGTGAAGTTGGCTCGAGATTAGAGATGAGAGATTAGACATTAGTTATTACGTTGAATATTACACTTTCAATCGTTTTTCTGCATCGATCAAGGGTACTGGAGTCATTTGAGACCGTTTTTGAACTTTCAAAAATTTTGGCCCAAAAATTTCAAAATTTTTGAACTTCGTTAGTTGGGCGAATATCGACCTAATAACCACTTTTATGTATTGGGCAAGTGTTCTCGAGTATTTTTACACCATTTTTGGACATTAAAAAATTTTAGCCAAAAATTTCAAAATGTTTGAACTTCGTTGTATGGGTGAATTTCGACCTAAAAACGTATCGGTTAAGTGTTCTAAAACAACTATACATAACAGTTGTTTTAGGTCGAAATTTGGCCAGATAACGAAGATCCACAATTTTGAATATTTTTGCCAAAATTTTCGGATGTCCAAAAATAGTGTCAAAAAATTGTAGAAGACTTAACCTATACATACATGTAAGAGTTGTTTTAGGTCAAAATGCATCCAAATAAAGGGATTTCAAAAACTTTATATTCAACATAATGAATTATTCAATTGCGAATGTCTAATCTCCAATCTCGAGCCAACTTCACCACGCTCTTCATTGTGCTTGAAGAGTTTGTGGTATAAGTGAGAGATAATGAGAAACTTGACCTTTTATTTTGTATTCTAATAAAGTTGGGGAAAAAAAGATTGTTTATTGGTTGTGTTGTACCAAATACTACCTTCTTATATAATGGATTACATTTTAATTCTTGTAGTCCAACATGGTCTAATTAAAGCTTTAAAATATTCTTCAGCAAATTTTGGGAGGATTATGTACGTCCTTGTATTTTCTCCTGTGCCAACCTCCTATACACCAATATGTCTGGCATATTATAGATTTTAATATCTAAGTTTTATTCCATCTTTTAATCATGTAATTTAGTTGACTTTCTACATTTTGAAGTTATGCTTAAAGGAGTATTTCGTGATCCTAGCATCCTCTTTTTATGACATTTTTCAGTACATACATGTATCCACGAAAAAAGCATATTCCCAAAATTTCAGTTGATTCCAATTTTGCATTTGCGAGTTATGCATGATTATGTGTATTACACTGCTCCATAGACAATACGTTGTAATTTCGCGATATCTTGCTAAACGAATTAATCTGCAAGAAATATTTTGTACATAAACATTATGTAGCCAGAGTATTCCAGTGATATAAAAATCTCAACTTTTTTTAAAAAAAGTGGGGGGATGAGGCTGTGGATCACGAAATGCCCTTTTAAATATTGCCATCACCACAATTTCATTACATTTACATGTATATGTTTTTACTCAGTATATTATCATTTTGAATAGTTTGTTATTGCCAAGTTGCTTTGAATTGAACATGTATGAAGTACTATTTTGGAAGACAATGCTTGTCACTAAAGCTGTGTAAAAATAATAATAAAAATAAATAAAAAATAATAAAACTATTCTTGTTTGTTTTGTTTTCACTTTTCATACACTGTGATTAAATTTTCTGCCATCACATAGATTCTTTGATACACTGATAAGAGGAAAAGATCTCTTCAATAATATTGAAGAGAAATATTATTTTGTATCCAATCCTGCATCTAGGGTCCCCAATATTGATCAATCAAATTGATTCTGTATTGGATATTATTTTTGTGGGACTTAAGAGCACAATCAGACATATCAAATTGCATTCTGAATACAAAGAATGTCTTTCTGATATCAAATAATTTTGATTTTTTTTTTAAATTCGCGATATAATACAAATTTTATGACAAATCATTAAAATTTGATATTTCATATTGAAGATATACATTTTTCCCCAAAAGACCTAATTTTTTTTTGTCTTTTTGGGAAACAAATCCATATTCAATACTAAAGGTCAAATTTTTCAATTGATCGTCAGCTTTTCATCCCAGGTACATACACTTTAGTACATATCATTAGATTTATAAAGTTTATACTGTTAATAATATCAAAAATATCAATTTTTTTAATCATTTGCCATAAAATGTGTATTGATATCAGAAGAACATTCTTTGTATTCAGAATGCAATTTCGATATATCAGGTCCCACTAAAATTACTGTGCAAATGTGGGTGACCGTTCCCTTGAACCATTGTGCAATATAAGGAAATTAAAATGTGAATTGGAATTCCTCTTGAAATCACCTGTTTTGTCATTTACTATTATCTGTGATTAGTGAACCTTGCAAATTTGTATCTGCAAAATGAAAAGGAAAAACATTGGGACTTTCCACATATACTATGTCGGAGATAGACAAATGATTTTATGCAGAAAAACTATGATATCCCTTTAAAGCATTGTGCAATATAAGGATATTAAAACATGAATTGGAATTCCCCTTGAAATCACCTGTTTTGTCAGACACTGTTATCTGCGATTAGTGAGCCTTGCAAATTATACCTACTGATGAAAAGGCAAAACATTGGGTCTTTCCAGCGTTACTAAAATATTGGTATGAAACACAGACTCTTCTATTGTATGTATAGGAACTGTAGAAAATAAATTAATAAAACCCAATTTTGTTCAACATTGAATCTCAACTGGTGGTGTTGTAAGCTCAGACGTGTATAGACATAATAGAGACAACTGCACCCAGTTGGATGCGTTCTAATGGAACTTACATTATGTAAGTCAAAGTTTCTATACCGTACCAACTAGAATTGGAGTTGAAATGCTGTGAAAGGACATTGCTGTTGTGCAAACCTGTATGCTGAATGCTGATACTATACTCTAAATTCAAGGAGGAAGTACATTTTGCAAACTGGATAAGGGGGAACTGTTATCGTGAAATTCACTTTATGTTTTGAGAAAGGAGATCAAAACATAGCTACCATTTCTCTATAACATTGTTTTTAAACTGAAAAAGAAATTGTTGCTTTTTCCATAACCAAACTCATGCGCGGATTTAGAGGGGGGCACAGCCGGCCCGTGCCCCCCCTTTTGGCGGATCCCAAAAAATAAAAAAAGAAGAAAAGAAAGAGAAGAGAAGGAGGAAAGAAAGAGGAAAGAAAAGAAAGGAGAAAAGAAAAGAAAGAAAAAAGAAAACGGAACAACGTAAAAAGAAAGAAAGAGAATCTTGGGGCCTATAGCCTAATAAATCTGTAGAGAGTATCATACACCGGGGGGGCACTCTCCAGGCGCGGATTCAGCCCCCCTCTCAAAAAAAAAAAGAAAAAAAGAAAAGAGAGAAAAGAGAAAGAGGAAAAAGGAGAAAAGAGAAGAAAAAAAGGAGAAGGGGAAAAGTTAGATTGCACGTAATTAGTAGGCCCATGCCAAATAAACCGCACAGTAGCTCACAGTCTGGTCTATCAAAAGTAGGCCCTATAATACTAACGGGAATACTAGTTAGGTCGGATTCTTTTAGGCAGTACTTGTTGATTTCTGATTGCCCGTCGATGATGCAGGGCCCGTCACATTTTGTCACCAAAGTCAGTATTAATACGGACTCCATGCTGACTTCGATCCATGCATGCTTTAAATTGCGAATCTCCGAGTCTTAGGCCTAGGGCCTCTTAAAGTGTCAGTGTAACATTTTACAAATTGAGTTCGGGCCCTGTTTTGTTTTAAAAGCAATGATATACTCTGTATATGTATAGTGTAAAACAGATGCACCAAATGGCTTCAATTGGACCTTCTGACCTTCACTTTGCAAAATTTCCAAATTTCGGAGGGGGAACATCAGACACCCCCTGCCTATATAAACAACTGCCCGTTTTCAGCTTCTGTATTTCACACCCAGCACTCTGAATTTATACAATAACAGTGAAAAAAGGTGGCTTCAATTGGCCTGTCATTTCTCAAATTTTATATTTTCGGCTTTTTTTCAAACTCAAATTTTACACCATAATAGTGCCAAAATGGTCCACCAAATGGCTTCAATTAGGTTTTTATTTTGCAAATGTTTCTCATTTCTGAGGGGGCATCCCCCTCAGACACCCCCCCATATTGCGCAACGTTATGGGTACATAGGTATCAATCAATAATTTTACAAAAGAGGTCAAAATTTGTCCACGAATGGCTTCAATTGGGCGTCTTTTTGCAAATTTTAGGCTTTTTCAAACTAAAATTTTACACAATAATGTTGACAAAATGGTCCACCAAATGGCTTCACTTGGGTCTTCATTTTCCAAAAGTTTCTCACTTCTGAGACACCCCCCTGCGTCGCGCAAGCGCTCCGGGATGCACGCTTCGCGTCCATTGCTTACATTTCATGTTTATTTTAAGGAGTGTGCCCCCCCTTTCTCGAAATCCTGTATCCGCCCCTGACCAAACTAGTATTGATTTGCCAGGTTACCATGGTTACAACACTCAGGTACATTTGAATGGATTATGTGGTTATGGATCAATGCAATGCCGCATCAAGATTAACACACTTGCAGAAATTATCCAACAAATGCATAGAACCGCTGTCAATTTTTTAACATGTGCTATTCCTAAAGTGAAGTCATTAAATGTGTTTTTGCTGGAAGTGATGCGTGGAATTCAAATAATCAAACATACTATCAGATTGGAGTGAACACATCTCATCATCTTGTTACGAGTCGTACTTGACTCAAGGCCAAAATCACCTTTTACCCGAACTCACACGAATGCACAACACAAATACACTGTTTGATTAAGCTAACATAATCTAAATCTTTAATAATGAAAATAGAGTATGCTTGGTACATTATAACAACAATTACAATAAAATCACTCAGTTTTATACTATAGGTACTTAACCAGCGGTCTTCTTGTTGGTGATTCTAGAGTTCTTGCAATGTTCTGGACGACTGATGTAATATATCCTTATTCACTTGTCCTGCGAAAATCAGCGATGTCCATAGTACACTTGCATTTATAAATCCTTGCGTATAAAATCCTCATACTGAAAATGATGATGCTTCCTCCAATCTCCTTTGCGCTGCTATCTCCACGAATGTATCTCCTTGCGCTGCTTTCTCCAAAAATGGTGTTTCTTTCACCAATCACTCTTTTCCAGGGAACAGGTTTCTTTAACACAGCTCCGCTGTTTTTTGACAGATTTTTGGCCTTCACAAACCCAGCAAACTCCAGCAATTTGACAGAAGAACTTTTAATCCTTTGATGAGGAAGAGCACTTTTGTGTGCTCGCTGTCTTCTTCGTTGCTGTATTAAAATTAGCTCAATTATTGGCTATATAAACTGGTTAAAATGTACTTCTTTTTTTTGAAGCACGAAGACCATCACACACATGTGGAGTTTTCAATCTCCCATGGCATTCTGTAAAGTCCCAACAAAAGCCTCCAGCTTTTTATATCAGTACTCATGCAAAATTCCCATCATCTATTAATAAACCATTACTTCAATCACATTTTCACAACATTGCTGCAATCTTGGGATTTCCCAAGATTAATTATACACATTCACATTACATCACTTCCTGGGGTTTTCCTGATGGTGCAATAATGAACTGGGGCTTTCCAAGTTCCAAACATAGATCTGACTTTGTTTACAATAATTTGGGGAATTCCAAAATACAAGGGGTTTCCCATCTCATGAAATACTTTCAGCTTGTAAACAAAGTTAAATAATTAAATTAAATCAAATTACTCAGGGCACATCACAATCTGAATAGAGCTGAGAAACTTGTGAAGCATTGCATGAATCTTCTTTATGATTTTCAAGATGGCACACAGATTGTATTCGTATCTTTTCTTGTTTTCACTTGTGATGATCTGTTTTGATTTAGCATCATCTGAAGTGGGTGAAGCCAGTGATGCTGTCAGATGTCATAATCAACATTTCATTCTTTCGCGGAATGATACATTTACAATCCAAACGTATAGGAATGAAACCTGTGACTTTGTGGTGTCCTCCTCTAATAACCATGGAATTACTGTGAATTTTCTTTGGATGCCATCTTGGTCCATTTTTGATGACATGTACTTTACCATGGAAGAATCAGGAGCAGAATGCTTGAATCGATCTTATGGATGGATTGGATTTACGGCAGCAGAACCATGCGCAATAGTTCTTAATTGTAGTACAATTCGCATCAACATGCGTGTTTCATCAACTTTGGAAATACAGGAGAGCAGTATGATTATATCCACAAAAAACAACTTTGAATATGTCAAATGGTTTGATACAGGTAACCTTCATACATTTGAGAACTTCAAGTTCCACCAGTGTAAAAATGTTCATGTCATTGATGAGATTTATCAGATGTCATATAATGAAATTCGCTATGTCACACTACAAGAGTTACACCCGTCTCTCAAGATAACATTAGAAGGTGATCCATTTTTCAGACCAGATGATCTACCTGGATTTGACCTTGACCTTCCAGATGATGTACTTCTAGCTGAATTTCCAGAATGTCCTAATGACTGCTTCTGTACCCTGCATTTCAAAATATTTGTTATTGACTGTTCAGATAATGTCGGCAAGAACATTCTTTTAGTAGGCAGATCTCCTGCTTTGATTTTCATAAACTCAACTGCAATAGACCTCTCTGACAGGCAACTCACTCACATTGAACCCCAATGCTTCCTCAATCTATCAGATGTTATCATTTTATTGTTAAGCCGGAATAAGATGACACAAATAATTGGACCTGGTATTTTCGAAGGTTTAGAAAACATTCATACACTGGACTTGTCTTTCAACCAAATCTCAAGTATAGAAATTGGTTCGTTTTTACATTTGTACAAATTGAAACGATTACTGTTAAATCTAAATAAGTTAAAGTATGTTTCACATAGTTGGTTAGATGGTTTAGTCAATGTACATGTACTGCATTTAGGTGGAAATATTATTAAGGAAGTAGAAAAAGATATATTTTTACAGATGAGAATGTTAAAGGTCTTGTATTTCCCTGATTGCCATTTATATCAAATAGGAAACCTTCCAAATGAATTGTTGTTGTTGGATGTTGCATCAAATATTTTCTCAATCTTTCCTGCAAGTCTGCCAAAGAATTTAACCCATTTATCCTTAGATAACAACCATCTCTCCTTTCTGAACCAAACAATATTATACGATAAATCCACATTGATATCACTAGTCCTATCATACAATAATTTATCTGTCATTCCAAATGACTTATTCAGCCATCTTTACTCTTTAAAACATCTTTACTTGGGTGCTAACAACATCAACTCACTACAGTCAGGTATATTCAGAAATTGTTATCAATTGCAAGGGGTGTGGTTGTATGATAACAAACTTAGCATGATTGAAAGTGAGCTTTTCAATGGATTGACAAAGCTAGAGATATTAAATATGCATAATAATAGCATTGAATCATTACCATCAGGTATATTCAGAGATCTTCATCATTTGCAAGAACTTTGGCTGTATGGCAGCAAACTCAATGTGATACAAAGTGACCTCTTCACCAGTTTGACAAAGCTAGAGAAATTAATTCTGTATACAAATAGCATTGAATCATTACCATCAGGTGTATTCAGAGATCTTAATCAATTGCAACAGCTTTGGCTGAATGGTAACAAACTCAATGTGATACAAAGTGACCTCTTCACCAGTTTGACAAAGCTAGAGAAATTAATTCTGTATAAAAATAGCATTGAATCATTACCATCAGGTGTATTCAGAGATCTTAATCAATTACGAGAGCTTTATCTGCATTGGAACAAAATCAATGTGGTACAAAATAACCTTTTCAATAGTTTGATAAAGCTAGAGATATTAACTCTGAGTAACAATGATATTGAATCATTACCATCAGGTGTATTCGGAGAGCTTCATCAATTGCGAGAACTTTATCTGCATTGGAACAAACTCAATGTGATACAAAGTGACCTTTTCAATAATTTGATAAAGCTAGAGATATTAAGTCTGAGTAACAATGATATTGATTCATTGCCATCAGGTATATTCAGAGATCTTCATCAATTGCGAGAACTTACGCTGTATGGGAACAAACTCAATGTGATACAAAGTAACCTTTTCAATAGTTTGATAAAGCTAGAGATGTTAAGTCTGAGTGAAAATAATATTGAATCATTACCATCAGGTGTATTCGGAGAGTTTCATCAATTGCGAGAACTTAACCTGTATGGCAACAAACACAATGTGATACAAAGTAACCTTTTCAATAATTTGATAAAGCTAGAGATGTTAAGTCTGAGTAACAATAGCATTGAATCATTACCATCAGGAGTATTCGGAGAGCTTCATCAATTGCGAGAACTTAAGTTGAATGGGAACAAACTCAATGTGATACAAAGTAACCTTTTCAATAGTTTGATAAAGTTACAGATGTTAAGTCTGAGTAAAAATAATATTGAATCATTGCCATCGGGTGTATTCGGAGATCTTCACCAATTGCGAACACTTTACCTGTATGGCAACAAACTCCATGTGATACAAAGTGATCTTTTCACTAATTTGATAAAGCTAGAGATATTAAGTCTGAGTAACAATACCATTGAATCATTACCATCAGGTGTATTCAGAGATCTTCATCAATTGCAAGAGCTTTGGCTAATTGGCAACAAACTCAACATGATTCAAAGTGACCTTTTCAATAGTTTGACAAAGTTAGAAAAATTAAGTCTGAGTAACAATATCATTGAATCATTGCCATCAAGTGTATTCAGAGATCTCCATCAATTGCGAGAACTTTCCCTTGATTGGAACAAACTAAACATGTTACAAAGTGACCTATTCAAAAATTTGACAAAGTTAGAGGTATTAAGATTGAATAATAATAACATTGGATCATTACCTTCTGGTGTATTCAGAGATATGCAGTTTTTATACAGATTAAGTGTGAATAACAATGAAATTGAGTCATTGCCCTCTGCTCTTTTTAAAGACCTTAAAAGCTTAAAAGGTCTCCATCTCTATGGAAATAGGTTGACTGAAATACCAAGAGATGTTTTCCACCAATTAAATGGAATGCCTTTAGAGCTATTAACTATCGCTTCAAACAAACTGGTCAGACTTTATCCATATCAGTTTGCAAATTTGACAGATTTGGTAGTTCTGGACCTTCAAGATAATGAATTGAAACAAATTCATAATAAAGCACTGTTTGGTTTAACCAAATTGAAATTTATAGACCTTTCATATAATAACCTAAAAGAAATAACAGAAAACTCCTTTGTGGGATTGACTCTGCAAAACAAAAGTTATATCAAAGTTGACAACCCATCCACATGCTGTTTTCTTGAAACATTAAGTCAGTCTCAGTGTGCTCCAAGAAATAAGAAATCTCCTTACCTAACATGCAAGCAGCTCCTCCCATCTACAGCAGTTAAATGTTGCACATGGATTTTTGGCTTTTGTGCTTTGTTTGCTAACATTGTGGTGTTCATTTGGGGATGTGAAAAAATGAAGTCCAAATCTACAGATGAAAAGCAAGTAAAGCAAGTTGTTTTTATTACTAATTTAGCTCTGGCAGACTTACTTTATGGGTGTGTATTTGTTAGTTATTGCATCTGTGGATCAATATTATAGTGAGTATTTTCCTTCATTTGCTGAACATTGGAGAAATAGTGTACTTTGCAAAATTGCAGGATTTCTGTCAGTCTTATCAAGTGAAGCATCCCTCTTCTTTCCATCACTTATAGCTGTAGATAGACTTTGGGCATTTCGAAAAATCTTCGTAACACGCAAGCTATTTGGCAAATTGACACAAATATTGATGACAACAATTGTATGGTTTATTGCTTTTGCTTTAAGTATTGTAACTATTACCTTACAAGACGATAAGTTGTATCAATTTTCTGATGTGTGTATTGGGTTACCATTGGCTAAAACTAAAATATATGAGGATAACAATGAAAACATTACAGTATCATATGACTTTGACAGGCCAGATGATCATGGTCAGTTACAAACATTTACAAAAATTGGCTCAAAACTAGAAAACTATTTCTCAATTGGACTTTTCCTTGGGCTTAACTTCCTGTTGTGTTTGTTGATTGCAATATGTTATATACTCTTATTTATGTATATTTGTAAATCAGGATTTGCCTTGCTCAAAACTGATTTGAAAATGGCCATTAAAATGGGCGCGGTCGCATTGACTGACCTCATGTGTTGGCTCCCTATTGTTTCCTTGGGTATTCTAGCACAGACGGGAGTAAAGGAACTCCCTCCTGAATTGTTTCCATGGATCACAGCATTCATTTTACCAATTAATTCTGTACTTAATCCATTTCTGTATGCTACTGTAGATCGTGTATCAAATCATTTTGTAGACCGAATACGACCAAATTGTTACAATGAAATGGAGACAATGTTGTAGTCCATTTCATATTTGTTTTATCAGCATGATTTAACCAGAAGATTGCTGTATTTTATGTATGTATACACAAAATGTTCTGATGAAAATGGAAACATTGCAAACTTTTGTGACAGTCAAGGAGACATAAATAAGTGTACTACAAGTACATGTACAATGTATATCTGTATTTCAGATAAAAATAACTGATATAAAACATTGAATGAGATGTCCAAATGAGATACTTTATGTCAAAATGAGGTGATTTATGTAAATTTAAGGATTCCTTGTCTTTATAGATGTGAAGTGGTTTCTAACATTAATGATGTGTGATGTGGAAAAAAAAAGTGTGCGGGTATATATCAGTGATATGGGTCCAAATGTTCAAATATTGTTTTATGAAAAGATGATTAGTGCTGCATAAGGCGACGAAAAAAGAAAACCCTGTTCTACGGGCCCGACCGACCCAGATTTTGAACAAATTGGGAAACAAATTTTTCCTGTACAAATGAATGCCGAACCCAAATTTCGAAATTTCAGGAACAATATTTTTTTGTATTTTCTCAAATTGCAAATTATTTACAGATTTTGCTGATTTTTGGGGTTATTTAAAAAAAAAAAAAAAAAACGGCCGACAGACCGACCCTACTTGAAAGGTCCATCCGCCCAAGACTACCCGTAGTCCACTTGCCCATTGTGCATACTCTGGATATTGTACCTAAGCTTAAAACTCTGATTTAATTAATGTGTGCACAATTGATAGATTTTCACATCTGTTCTTTTCAGTCACCCTACTCCCTCTGTTTGTTAGCTTCCCAAGTGGACTACTGACTTTGGATTGCGGTCAGAGATGCTTAACACGGCTGTCTATGAGCTTCTATGGATGAGATTGTCGGAAATCTGGCCTACTAAAATTGGCCATGATGTAATGCATCTTTAAATGGATCTGGCTTGTGATTGATCGCCCCGATCTCGTTATGGTTTAAATCTTCCGGGTACCTGTCATTACCATTAATAACTACATGGTACACAAGTATGTGGCCTACCCCGCCTTTGTGTTGTGTAATTGCATGAACGCGTCAGTAATTGCATGACGCGTCTTGTATTTGCTTTATGTTAAATTTGATTGATAAACAAGTATGATTGACAGTGTGAGTGTTAGGGACTTTGCCCGTTCAAAATCCTGTTTAAAATTGAAAGTCCATAGTCTATTTTTAACCTGGAATTTTGCGATTAATAAACTGGCAGATTCTAAAATCAGAATTGTTCAGTATTGAAGTGCCAATACAATTATGACATTATGATATGTTGCATTCAATAATATAAGACTACGTACACTTTACTTTACTGTCACTAATATAATAATATAAACTTTTTCATAACAATTTTATACTAGTATTTTGATGTAATTAATATCAGTATAATTTCGAGTTCAACTGAATGCTTTCATCATGATTAACATCAAAAATAGACTATGGCATATAGTCTAGTCCGCCCATAGAACAGGGTTTCTTTTTTCTTCCCCTAATGGTGAATCATAGCAAAAAAAAAGGTTAAATTTTTGTGAAAAGTGTGAAATTTGGCTCAGATGTAGTATTCAGTCTGGTGAACAATTCTAGGGGGAGGGCCAAAAATATTTTGTCCAATATGGCCACCATAGGGGTCATCGAACTTTATACAGTGAAAAAATTCAAAGTTGTTCAAATTGAGTTATAAACCATGCCAACGTGTTCCCCTGGTCACAAGGATCCAGAAAAAGTATAGCTTGACCTATCTGTGATGTACGGCTCTCAAGTTATAAGCAAAAAGGTCAAATGTCAAAGTTTGACCTCTACAGGGCTCAAATTTGAAAACTTGTTTTCCGATTGTTATCAAAATGGTCTCAAATTGTTCCTCTCAGTATACTATTCCATAGTAGGATAGGTTTTACATATGTAGGAAGTTTGCTTCCCAAGGTTGCACAGGCAAATAGGTCAAAACCATAAAGCTCCATATCAAACGTTACATAGACCTATTGACTGACCAATTTTTGGGTGTAACCTTGGGAAGCAAACTTCCTAGATATCTTATTATGAATTATTATGACGAGAGGAAGAATTTGAGACCATTTTGATAACAATCGGAGCAAGTTTTCAGATTACTCTGTATATTATTATTATTATTATCATCTTGAATAATTTGTTATTGCCAAGTTATACTTTGTATGTGTATGAGGTCCTATTTTGGAAGAGAGAGCTTGTCACTGAAGCTGTGTACCGAAAATATAATAAAAAAAACCCAATGAAAACAATAAAATTGTTCTTGTTTTGTTTTCGTACACTGTGATTGAATTTTCTGCCATCATATACCGTTAAAAACTTGATAGTTGGTACATGTGCTTACTGTCAAGCACTTTTAAAACATGCAAACATGAATAGCCCCATCCACAAAAGTGTAAAGGGTTTTAAGCAAATCATCGATACACATACACAGTGTTCGAATTTAGGAAAAATAAATGGTTGTCCCATGGACAACCAGATTACAATTTCTGGTTGTCCGTCGAAGTTTTTGGTTGTCCGTAGGCCTACAAATGTGACTTTTGGCTAGATTTATGGTTGTCCGGCGGACAACCGAATCAGTATTTTTGGTTGTCCGGCGACTTTTTTAGTTGTCCCGGGCAACCGGACAACCAAAATTTCGAACGCTGCACATACATGTAGTTATATATATGAACGAGTAAACCTGCAAATTTCTGTGTCAACTCCATTAGCTCAGTTGGTAAAGCGCCAGACTTTGGTACAATTTCATGTTTATAAAAGCGCTTGAGTAAGCACATGTGCTAACTATCAAGTTTTTACGGTAGATTCTTTGAGACACTTATATAAGCACAGGAGGAAAGATCGTTCGCAGTATTTGCGGCTGTAATTTTAATTTTTTTGGTGCAATTACGTTTTTTCAATGAAATTTTTTTTACAAAAATTAAAAAACAACAAGAAGTTATGGAACTGGAGAAACACTGCTCCTAAAAAAATCAAAAATTCTGAGTTTTTTTTTTCAAAACTGGATGAAGTTGTACATATTTATTACTGTTGCTATGAACAGCCAAGGACACACTGAATTAGCGTGCATTGCGAGCTGCATGTTCAATAGAAGCAAAATTGCCCCACCCCAATAATGCCTCCCCCTGATAAGGCCAAAATGATTTGCCCCACCCCCTTGGCTATCACACTGACAGTGGTGTGTCATTAAAAGAATATATTTTTTTCAGACACATACCAAAAAAATTCCCATTGGAGGGCAAGCAAACAATTCCTTGTGGACTATCTTACCATATCTCTAATTGGCTCAATACATGATATAGCCCTCTTTGAAACCAATCAAAATTCTTAGAGGCCAATAATTTGTCTGGCAGTGTCCATGGGGTTAAGGAAATCATTTTTGTGTCATATTTATCTTATTATTTCCCTGTCTCGCCAACTTCTTTTCCCCCAGCATATACCACCAGTATGACTCAACAATGTTTTCAGCAGGCAGGCAAGTGTTTTCTTCAAGGAAAATTCAATCAATGCAAGACACTGCTGGATAATCTGCCTATGATAGACATGAAGAGGTCTGTGGTTCTTCAACTGGTACAGGAAAGCAATCTACTCTTATGCAAGGTATGTGATATGAAGAAGGGAAATACCATATATCCTTGAATAGTCGCCCCCTTCAATTAAACGCTCCCCCCCCCACCATTTTTTCAACCAAGATGTTTAAAAAATGCTGATATATCCATGCTATCTTGTGTAGTAAGCTTACCAAGGTGCACACACGATCCCTAATTTGGCGAAAGTCTGATCGTAAACCCGGAAATGAACCAGAAGTCATCATTCCTAAGTTCATAGTTCATCATTTCAGTGTGAGTTTTAAGCTTACCTAATGATTTTAACAGGAATTATTGTTCTAAAAATGACCTCTAATAAAGGCCCCCTTTTGGAAAATGCAATGCCCCCTGGGGCGACTATTCAAGGATATACGGTAATGTGACCTGTTACAGCAAAAGGTACCTTTGGGATAATATTTTGTTGGAAATGGTGGGAAAGGTTGCGGGTTCGAACCCTGGTAGTGGTTTAGTATGCTTGTGGGAAAATTAAGTTAGCTTAAAATTCCCCTGGACAAGAATTTTCTGCTAATTGTCTTCTTGAAATCAAGGGAGCTGATCCTGGCTGCGACGGCCAATTGTGGAATGCTGTTGCTAATTGGTCAGTGGCGGCACCAGGAATTATTTTGGGTAAGGGGGCATTGGGGAGGCAAAGTCAATTTCAGGGGGGAGCAAAATCGACGAATTTTGCGCAAAATTGCCGCAAAAAGTGGAAATTTACCTAATTTTGGGGATTTTGTCTCAAAAGTGGGGGGCAAACTGGGGCTGGGGGCAAGAAAAATATTTGGGAAAATGTCCCCTTCCCCCCCGTAGTGCCGTCACTGTAAATGGTTATGGTATGATATAATGATATAGGCCTACATCTAGGGCTGTAGTAGTGGTCTGTGTCAACCTGTAAAATGGGGTGGGGCTTGTGCCTGTGTGTACAAATGTAACACACTTTAACTTGTCATGCAATTTTTGTGTGTGTGTGTAAATTAATGGATATACAATCTCATTGAACAAACTGTGTAGCATTCTAGCTAGCGAGCATTGCAATATAGCACTAACTAGCATTGCATAGCATTGCATAGCTAGCTAGCAAGCAAGGTAGCAAGCTAGCTTGCTAGCTAATATTCTCTTGATTTATATAGCACATTTTTAAGCACTGAAGAATCATAGATCGCATCAACTAAGCCCGATTTAGCCTACCGGCTCAAACCTATCATTTAGATTGTAACATTCACCAATTATATATGCAGCTCCCAAACTTCCATTGGGTGAAGGAATAAAGTTTTTGATAACCAAACAACTAATCACCGATTTTGAAAATAGCATATTAAACAGTGATTAATACCAATTTATAACAGAGGCCGTCAGTTTTTTTCCGCGGGCATCTTATGGGTATACTGCCATTCTGTATGTCACAGGGGTGTCTATTCTTCCAGAAAATTGAAATTATTCCCTCACCCTACCGCGCTGTGTCACATCCGTCCCCAGATTCTTCCCCAACTGAAAACCCCCAAAATGGACCAAAAAGGGAAACTTTTAGGTTGGTTGCTATCTCCTGGGGGGGCATGCCCATATATTGACATACGTCATGAGCCCATGAAAAGACCCCGTTATTTTTGGCAAACTACACCAAATGACCCTGTTTTTTTCAGTAGCCTACACTGAATGACCCCCTTTCTTGAACAATTAGTCCTCTCAAAATTGAAATTTCGGCACACTTCACACATTTTGAGCAAAATAAATGAGTTTTGTCTATGTTGTACTGTAAAATTGGGTAAAAAGCTATTTTTGATTGTCAATGATGTGAAACTTTAGGCTCTCCCATACAAAATCACTAAATTTTTGACATTGCCAACACCGAATGACCCCCTTTTTTCTGAAAATTTCCACACCGTTAGACCCCTAGTTTCATACGCTGGTGAGCACAGGTATGTCACTTTCATATTCGAGTGCCTCCCCCAGGTACGGGTGCTATCTAAATGTACTTTTCCTTATTTTCTTGTTCCCTGCCTTCCCTGAATGAACATAGGTGTGTTGTGAGTTGTTCTATTCTGTCTTCCCTAAAAACATCAAATTATTTCCTAGAAGGTACAGTCTGGACACTGAACCATTGCATCTAAGGACTAATGGTTCAAAGGGAAGACAGGCTGGTAAACACCTCTAGGATCTTTATTATTTTCAGAGCTACTGTGATTTATTATTTATATGGGTGTGAGAGTTCAGCTTTTTTGTTTTGATTTTCAGCTTTTTTTGTACTAGTACACTTGCTCTGTATAAAAGTATAGGATCTTCCCAAATTGCAGCTTTTTGCTAGGTGTTTTGAGCTTTTTGCTATCTGGTTTTTGCGTTTTCAGCTCTTTTATATATGTGGTGACTCGACGCCCCTGATTTATAAAGCCTTAGAATTAAAATTCTTCTGTTGCAGAGTTAGGAGAATGCCACTGAACTATTGCATCTAGGGAAGAATAATCAAGGATTTGGATCTGAAGCTGAGGTTTAAAGGGGAAGATAAACTTGGACAATAGAGCTGTTAACTAATTGATGGTTCTTTCCTTAGAATCCCAAATGCTTCCCTACATAGGCAGATGTCCAAACTAAAAAGAAAATGGATTTTGTATAAAAATTAAAATATGCAAAGGCAGGGAAGAATATTACTGACCCAACTTTTCCCTGTTTTATGATAAAGTCCATGGTTTCCTTCAAATAATTATTTTTGGGATGGGAATGTGTAAAAGCCAAGGGATCATACATGTATGCTAATGTTATGTACCCATTATAATTCTTCCCTAATAATGACACTTGATGAATTCACCCACCCTGTAGAGTAGTCACTGCCAGCCAGTGACCATCTATTTCATTCCAAAAATACCATAAATTTTAAAATACATGTTCCAGTTATACATTTTTCCCCAAATTAATTAATTTTAATTTTAATCTTCCTTGAATCCTGTTGACTTTCTTCTGTTTTTCCCCTCTTTTTTTTTCTTTTTCAAAATGCAAAATTCTTCCCCAAAGGGGTAAAATTATTCCCTCCCCTTTGGGGGCGATTAACGGAAGAATAAACGCCCCTGGTATGTCATGCATTAGACATTATGTCCCCGATTACGCGGAAGTGGCAGCGTGTTACGCACCTCTTCAGTCGAGCGTCAATGCGGTGATCTTAGCAAGATGGTGGCGTTGACGTAACAATGACTACATCTGTTGAATAGCATGCTATTTATTATTTGAATTGAATACAGGAAGATGCTAGCATATTAACCTGTGATAAAAACCAAGTGCCATCATCAGCAGCTGTCAAACAAGTACTACAAAAATTAAGAGGTAGGTATACAGCAGATTCTGTCTGGTACAGCTGTTTTCTACAGCAATTTAATGCTTCAAGCTTGCCTTCCAACTACATTAAGGTCAATAAGGTGTTAACCCCTGTATACCCTTAACAAAGACAGATAGGTCATAATTTGAACCAGCAACCTGCATTTCTTAACTCGGACTTAAGATCTAATTTGTTGAAATTGTTCAAGAAATAAAAACACAATGATCAAAAAAACCCAAGGAAGATGCAAATTCAAAAGTTGCAGTTTACTCCATTGCATGCCCTATTGATTTGTACACAAAGCGTTCTCGAACAAGAGAATTAGCACAGTGCTTCCATTAATTAGCACATTTAAACAATCGTCATGCTTTCATTGATTAGAACATAAAAGTCCAACTGTTGATTTTGTTCCTTCCTTAGGGTTTAGATCACTGTTTCTTTAATTGTCAACCAATTTCAACAAATGAGGTCTTAAATCGGAGCTAAAGAGTGCAGGTATTGGCTACTTGTTTTCATTTGGACATATTTGTCATTGTGTATAGGATATACAGGGATGAACATATCATGGTACCTTAATTCTTTTGCACACTGTATATAGGAGAGTGACTGATAATGTTTAACGTCCACTATAGTTTTCGGCAAGGTCCTTTTGTATTGGCAGTGACAGTCCAACACGCTCATCCTGATTATCGCATAAAAAGAACCAAGTCACATCTAGGTCATGCAATGTTACATGGCTGTTTAGTGATTGAGGTACTGATATTTCATGACATAATTCAATTAGCCAATCGTACCCATTAGATGGAACTGAGTACCTATATATACTTTTATCAGCTCGTAATCGGCGGGAATTATTAGGCTTTTACGTTAAGAGTGATATAGTTGATCTGTCTGGTCTATATTTTGAGTGTTAAAGAATGTAGACAAAGTATAGGACTTCAATTAATAATTTGTAATACTTCTGGTGAGATATCACAAGACAATTCTCCATATAAATATATTGATATTAATCCGCGACAATGTTATAAGGCATTGCAATTACGAGCTGATCAAACTATAGGTAATATAATAGTTGTGGGTACTGCGGTTCTACAGTGTACCTGGATCATAAAAAGAAAACAAAAAGATAAGAACAAATTGGTGGCTCAGAGGCAAAAAGACATATCTCCATTTACTGCTCATGATTGCATTTGATATAACTGAATTCACTTATGCATGGGTGTCCATACATAATTTGTAATACTTCTGGTGAGATGTTACAAGACAATTCTCCATATAAAATATATTGATATTAATCCGCGACAATGTTATAAGGCATGCATACCGATTACGAGCTGATCAAACTATAGGTAATATAATAGTTGTGGGTACTGCGGTAAAAGATAAGAACAAATTGGTGGCTCAGAGGCAAAAAGACATCTACATTTACTGCTCATGATATGCATTTGATATAGCTGAATTCACTTATGCATGGGTGTCCATACACCTCCTATGGCAGACATGACCTTAATTTAATTGTCCTATGGACGCAATAAGTAGATCAAACACAACTATTGCCGGAGCTGGATCTTTACCATCCGAATCTTTTATTTCCTTTCATTTACACAGTTGATCAAGTGTCAACTGTGTTCTTCATACTTAATTTAATATCACATACATTTTGTATCACCTCAGACAGCTATATCATCTGAGGTTCTTACATGTATATTACTTCAGATGTATCAGACAGCTACAACATCTGATACCTGTCCCATTCTCCAAACAGCATAATTTGGCTAGGATTTAAACAATTACTCATTTAATATCACCTCAGACGGCTGTATTATCTGAGAGTATACACAGTTGACAGGAAATCAACTGTCTATATTATCTAATACTTTTAATATCACTTCAGACGGCTATATCATCTGAGCTTTATGTATCAGACAGCAATCATATATGTATCCAGACAGCAATATCATCTGATACCTTTTTACGCAATCAGACAGCTATATCATCTGATGCCATTTACGGTCCTGAAGTGAGACGACCCACTTCAAATCCCAAACAGCATAATTTGGCTTGGACCTAGTCATTACTCATTTCCGGAATTAGGACAACCCCATTCAATTTCCAAACAGCCTAATTTGGAATTTGGAATTGACATTAAATATTAAGTATGTGAAAACATTCCCAATGACTTCCTCAAATGCAGCAATGTATCTCCATTTTGATTCATATATTGGACAAAATGGTAAAAAGCAAAAGAAACAATGCCATTTAATATCATATTTTTCATAAAGGGAGTGGTGGGTGGGTTTTAAAATTTTCCTGACCTCTTCGGATGGTATCAAAACAGCTTATGAATTTTCCAGGCAATATTTTCTGAGAAAACGGCCACGCCCCCAGAACCGCTGCCTATGATTGGCTACTGGCACGCGACTCGACCCAGGGCATGGATGCACAACAGGTGTCGGCCTGATGTCACAACACGCATAGCTCCACCTTTTATTGATCTACAGGACAATGAAACCCTTTTCAACAACCCAGGGCTTATTACGCCAATGACAATTTTGGTTTTGATTGAAGTTGGCTCAATCAAAACCCGATTGCCCACACAGGGAGTGTGAATTTCAAATGTGGTTACTTGAATGGGCAACTCCATTTGAAATGTACACCCATGTGGTGAGAGATTTTAATGTAATGTCTTTTATAGGGATGTAGGGATATTAAATGAAAGCCCATGGTACACACACTCATGTACTCTAGGGTATACTCTGAATATACTTATAATTATCACAAGCAGTTATAGTGTACACAGTAACTAATGGAGATGAGTCTTTGTGCCACTGAGTTATTTATTAATGCAACAACAACATGCATAACATTTAAGGAATTCCATGAACCCACACATCTTATTGAAAGCACTGCAATGGGGGCATAAAGCAATGATTTCCCCCCGTTTTGTCAGAATTATATAAAATATTTGTGACACGATCAAGGGAAATGAGTCGGATGTCACTAATATTGATTTTGAGATAGTGGCAAAGAAAGTGTTCAAATTCTTTTGTTTTATACTGTTTTCAGGGATTGATAACTTGATGAAACCTCGCAAAGAAAAGTTGTATAAACACAGGGTTTTCAGTTTCTGAAAGATCTAAATATGTGCTCTTCAGAAACATGTAAAACTGATTTTCGACCTGGGTCAAAATGTGACTCATGTCACAATTTTGGTACATTGAAAATGATATTTGGTGTAAACAAGCCTAATGCGTAATGATTGATTGATTACGTTGTAGAAATTGCATTCTCTAGCTTGGAATGGAGAAGAAGTCCTTAAAATTAGAATTTTGTCATTATCTGATTATGACTTTTATTTTGTGTTTTCATTCTTGCAGGACTTCCAGCATCTAAAAAGCTTTTTCCTCTGGAATTGGCTTTAACATACAATGAAGTTATGTTATCACATTTGCAAGGAAGTAATACAGGCCAAATGGTGTGGGATGTGAAGAGGGAGATACCTGAATTGGAAAAGAAACTGTCGAGTTGTCTGAAAAGATGTAAGGAATAAACTTTGGGGTTTCAAAAATAATAATTTGGAGAGTTGCAATTATAATTGGTACATCCTTCATCTACCACCGGCGCATGTCAGTCATTGTGTCGTGCCTGACAACTGAAAAACAAATGTGATGGACATGAATACAGATACGAGAGTGACTTTTGTCCCAAAACATGTGTTTGCATGCAGTGGTGAAAGGATTGCACACTGAATGTTCTAATCTAAATTTCAGTTGCAGGGCTGGGTAAAAGCTTAACTTGGACAATTTACACAGAATCAGTTCCCATAGATTTCAGGGTAAAGTCCAACACCAAATTTAAACATAATTTTCTCAGTTATACCGAATGGTCTATTCCATTTAAAATCCACACTACCCCTGTGGAAGATTTTGGAAATCTCTTTTACTGAGAGAGAATGAATTTCAAATGTTACCCGTCAGGGTTAATCATTTTGAAACCCATACTCCCCCTGTATTATAGGTTTACCAATATCTTACACAACTGGAGGAAGTATTTCAAATAGAAGTTACCCAACTGTCTATTCTATTCAAAAACTCATACTCCCACTGTGGAAGACTTCAGCTAAATCTTCCACAGGGGTAGTGTGGATTTTAAATGGAATAGCCCAATAAGGGCATTGCCTTGTTTTAATTGTTAGACTGTGTTAATCATTATTCAGCATCAAAGTGGTTACGTAATTCTCTTGGTTACCGGATCACACTATTTTGGTATGCCTTCGAGTGCCATATACTTGTGTGGTGATTGTTTCGATTGTGGTTCATTACTCAAACGCGTGATCCTGTTGACACAGTAACTTGGATACTGAATTGTTTATGAGCTACCTGTTATGAGGACAATGACATTCACTGACTGATGTTAAGTAAAAATATGTGTTATCTTGAAATAGGTCCATGGCTCATCAAGCTCCTTGTGAGTTTTCTCCACGACCCTATAATATTCTACTATAACGTTGACAACTTGTATAACTTGTAATGAGTCTCTGTTTATCACACACAGGTAGAGCAGCACTGAAGTTGACAAAGAATTCAAGACACAGAGATGTAGAAGAGCAGCTGAAGGAAATATCAGACAAAAAACTTGAAACAGGTATGTTGAATATGGTATAAGGGCTCTATGTTAAAAACCACCTAAACCTACGAGACAATTTTAGATCAAGTACTGGTATTCACATTTTTTATACCATATTTGTTCCATTAGATTCCTATTTAGTGGTGCACACTTTAATAATGGCACAGAACAAAGCAAAATAGTTGCATAGTTGTAAGTTCTAACGTCTTGGCTTTGATGCCCACTGTTCCACAACAACAAATTAGCACCATCTGTCAAGACATTCTCACAATGTAATAAGAGGAGGTTAGCCAGCCTCTTATCTCCCATTGTTGAGTGCTATTAAATCAAGGGTCAGCGCTTCAGTGATGTTCAGATCCCCATTCTGCAACTATTCTGTCAAGTGCTTTATCTTGAACATTGTGTTCTTCATAAACATAATCGACACAATGAAATCTTTTAAGTTGAGTACTTTCTTGTATAGGCCAGCTGCTTTGGCTTTCATTTTTTGGTCAACTGGAGGTGGAACTAATGCAATTTGTTGGAGAGCATTCACAATCAGTGATGCCAACGCCGCGCCTTAGGCGCACAATTGGGCTACTTGGCGATCACTTGCCGCTACTCAAAAAAGCATGCCGCTACTTGTCTAAAATTGGGCTACTTTTGCCAGTCTCAGGTCAGCGGCACTAATTTGATGTATTTTCCTTTCAATTTAGCCGATTTATAAAGGTTTTGAGTCTTTGAAGCTCCAAATTGAAATTACAATGGGTTTTGTGACCATTTATTGATCGGTCAGTAACTTCCCAGTAAGTACCGGAAGTTTCAAAGTCAAGTGCTTTTCCGCCCAATTGGGTGTTTTGCGTTCTAAATTGGGGTAAATCCGCCCAAATATCCGTATTGGGCGCTTTTTGGAAGCTTAAAAAATGGGCTACTTGAGAATCCTTTACCGCGGCCTGGCGAGTCAATGTGCCGCGCCTTGACGCTGAAAAGTTTTGGCAACACTGTTCACAATACCTTCCATTGACCGCCAAACTGCTTGTATGGATTTGGCTCTGGCTGTTCACAGATTCAGGGCATTCTCTATCTTGGCCATATGCTCGTTCAGTACCGAATATCGCTTGGTGCTCCCAGAAAAGAAGACATACAGCTCCTCCTAAATGTTGAACATTTCCTTGATGATGGTACTGCTGTCACATGTGTGCTCAACCACTGTATTTGCTCTAGTGAGCTTGGCAAGGAACATATGATATTGTTCTCTTCAGCTTCTTGGTAACCTCTGCCTGTACACTAATGTGCTTTCCAGACACACTGGATGCGAAGTCATAAGATTGGAATGCAATTTCTTTTGTATTCAACTGATTGTCATCTAAGGACTGTATGATGTCATGGGCTTGTCCTGTCCCTGTTTTGCTCTAGTTTTCTTTACTTCAAGGAGTCTTGTCTTTCTTTAACTTCACCATTCTTGTTGACATATCTATCTGCAACCGCTAGACGATCTTTGTGAGATACATCTGGAGTTGTGCCAGCCATAACTGAACACGCCAGCTTTGTTAAACTCGGACTGAATCTGTTTCCTGGAGTGCTTGGCCAGAAGCATTATCATTTCATTTTGGGACTCAGGGCTCATATAGGTAATGTGGTTAGGTCCCAGGTGCCTCTCTTTCAGCCATCGTCCCATTGTGCTACTATGACGACCGAAGAGTTGCACAATTTGGTAGAATTTATCGTCTTCGGGAGTATCACCTCTAAATGGTCAAGCTTGACAAGGTTCTTATAATTTCCAGAAGAATCGCCGCTGCCTCTTTGTTACCTAGTTGGTCTTGTTTTGCCTCGATCAAATCTGCTTGTTGGTCTCGGTCAAACAGAACATCCATGTGTGCTGATTCCTGACAAAAGTTGACAATTACTTGATCCAAAGTGTTCAGCCAGTTTGCCCTTCTTACCTACACCACTATACTCCTCATCTTGTGCCACTGCCTAACACCAACACTGGACCAGGCTTGGTCGATATTGGTTCTACCAATGCCAGATGGAAACATTGAACAGACATAACAGAATGCTGCATCTTTTGTGATACTGTATTCAAGATGAGGATAAGATGTGTACCATGTTGAAGAAAAACGACATTGCTTCTTGGGAGGAATATCTTTGTTTAGAGGAAACGTTGGGAACTTTGGTTGGTGTGGCCCAACATTGACAAGATACTTTCTTTCAATCTTTTTTAATTTCTCTTCTCTCCCCGGGTCATGTATGTTTGCTTTCACTACATCAAGGCTCTGATTTACATTTCTTTTATTATTTTGCACTTTTTCTAGAACTACTGTGCATTCTCAGAAATTATTTGTGGAGCTTTTGATATGTGGGTACATATTTCTACAACATTTGACAAAAACATCTCAACCAATAGACAACTGTCCCCTTTCACTTCTTCCAAAAGTGCATTTGCTGTCTGTAAATCTTTAACTAGATACCCTAACTGTCCAGCACACATCACCCAATCAATACCATCGCCCTCTGCATCTAGTTCTTTGTCTTCATCGTCTTTATCTGCAACATCATGTTCATCTGCACCCACATTACCATGTTCATCTGTACTGACATTGTCATGTTCATCTGCACTGTCCATAACTCCTTCAACTACAATGCTTTTTGCATCATTAGTATCATAACTGTCAATTTCCATGTCTTCATTTGAACTCTCATTACCAGGTTCATCATGTCCACTGTTTTGACCAGGAAAGTGGAATCTCTGTTTATTTAGCTCTGTGTCTATGAAAATGGATGGCATGTCCATATAAAACCACAAAACTTTATACATTCTTGGACAAACAATAGGCCAATGTAAATAATTATGAAAAACTAATATTATTGTTAATGTGGATCAATTGTACAGGTTTACTTCCCTTTATCACTCATCATCTCTCACCCTCTTCTATCTCTCATTTTTTTGACATCCCTTTTTCTCTATCTCCCCCACTCGCCTCTCTCTCTCTCTCTCTCTCTCTCCCGCTCCCTTTCCCCCTTCTCTCTCTTTCCTCTCTCCCATCCCCCTTTTTGAGATCACCAGGGATTGTTGCACCCCCATAGCGACAGCCCTGGCTGGACTGAGGAGTGTAAAAAAGTTAAAGGTATACAGCCGGTTTAATAATATGAATAATAGGCATATACCACTACCTCAGGGGATATCACCACCTGATGTGATACAATGTAGTGATGTTTTTTCATCATATTTTTGTCCTTTTGCTTTCCTTGTAGATACCGGTACCTGTTTGGCCCTCCTGTGTTGTGTCATCAGTACATATTATCTCATAAACAGTGAAACAGATAGAGTGTTAAATGTACTAGATACAGTGAAGGAACTTCTCCATGACTCATCAACTCATGAACAGGTTTGTATAGGACGTTGTAAACACCAGTGGCAGCACTGGATGGTGGATGATGTAGCTCCCCCATTCCCAGCCTGGGCCCCCCCCCAGTCAGTGTCCAAAATAAGGGAAAAAGTGGAGGTTGTCCCAAGGGCAACCTAATCATAGATTCTGCTTGTCCTCAAAATTTTCAGTTTTCCTATTAAATAAAAATATGTATGTGGTTTTTTTTTGGTGCAAAATTTTTTTGATGTTTTTGCTCAGGAAAACCTAGCTGTGCTAGCTTCTGATCAAACAAATCTGGATCATTGGCACTATCAGTTTACTCAGTGAATGGAGAATTAAAAATTCAGAAATGAATATGCTGAGGACATTATTTTTACTTTATTCACTAATCATAATTTTGGAGGTGAAATGTCTGGTTGTCCATTGGACAAGTGCTTGGCTTATCATGGTTGTCGCCAATGATTTTTGGACAAGCGGGCAAGAGGATTTAATGCTTATTTCGAGCACTGCCCCCAATCATAACAAAAGTCACTGAAAATTCCACTATTTGGAGTAACAATATTACAAAATTTTAGGCAAAATTTCAGACCTCCCATTTCATCCCCCATGAAATAACTTTGTGGTGCTGTCACTGACTCGCCTTTCTCCACCTGGAGTGTTGAGCCTTAATCCAAAGAATAATGCAGTGGAGTGAGGAAGGTTTATATGTCCTGCTCTAATGTGAAGTGTGGCAACTTTCTGTGAAATTGACTTCATAAAATACATTTCTCAATGTCATACATATTATTCACATGTTTTCAAATTGCCAACATTGTAATGTTGTAAAGAAACATATGAGCAGAAAGGAACGACAAGATTGGACAAGATTTGGTTTTTAATTTTTTTATTTCATTTTTGCAGCAAAGGACAAGTAAAATCTCTCTGTTGATGAAACTACCATCTCAGAACATGGTTATGAGATTATGCAAGGATGATACATGTAAGTTGTAATGGGTTATTCCAGTTCCATACACCCCTATAGAAGACATGACCTTAATCTCCCACAGAAGGGGTGCAGATTTCAAATGGAATCAACCAATAAACTCCATTTGAAATTCACTCTCACTGTGTGGGAGATTAAGATTGTGTCTTCCATAGGAGGTGTATGGATTTCAACTTGAATAGCCCTATGTAACTCCTCAGGTATATTGCCTATCCTGAGTTGGCTCATTCCATTTCAAGCTAGGTGGCTTCTATGAATAAAAAATGTGGGTACTATGCCCTCTATAAAACTTGGGTATTATGCCCTCCATAAAATTTGGGTACTATGCTTTCCATAAAACTTGTGTGTGCTGTGCCCTCCATGAGTGAAAACTTGGGTACTATGCCCTCTCTAAAACTTGGATACTATGCCCTCATGGGTGAAAACTTGGGTACTATGCCCTCCATAAAACTTGGATATTATGCCCTCCATAAGTGAAAACTTGGGTAGTATGCCCTGCATAAAATCACTTGGGTACTATGCCCTCAATATTAACCTTGGGTACTATGCCCTCAATATTAACCTTGGGTACTATGCCCTCCATATAAAACTTGGGTACTATGCGGTATGCCCTCCATAAATGAAAACTTGGGTTCTATGCCCTCCACTTATTTTGCACTTTGCTTTGCTGAGGTAGCATGTTTACTGTAAAAATATGAAAGTGGGGTCCTGAATGGCTACTTGAATCATGTCAGAAAATATCAATACCACCTTTGCTGATGATGTCTATAAAACTTGGGTATTATGCCCTCCATAAAATTCGGATGCTATGCCCTCCATAAAACTTGTGTGCTATGCCCTCATTAAGTGAAAACTTGGGTACTATATGCCCTCCATAAGTAAAAACTTGGGTAGTATGCCCTGCATAAAAAAAACTTGGGTACTATCCTCCATATAAAACTTGGGTACTATATGCCCTCCATATTAAACTTGGGTACTATGCGGTATGCCCTCCATAAATGAAAACTTGGGTTCTATGCCCTCCACTTTTTTTGCACTTTGCTTTGCTGAGGTAGCATGTTTACTGTAAAAATATGAAAGTGGGGTCCTGAATGGCTACTTGAATCATGTCAGAAAATATCAATACCACCTTTGCTGATGAAGTAGAATTTGACACACTTTGTCTAGTATACAAATGTTGACTGCTATGAGGGGCATGGTTAAAATTATAGGCCCAAGGTGATCTCAAAACCATGCTATGATCCGAGGCACACCATAGCATGGTTTGAGATCACCGCGGGCCTATAATGTTAACCATGACCCGAATTGTTTTATATACCTCATTAATATAGATTTTTGTCATCTGATTCATAGGCCATGGTAAAATTTACAAAGAAAGTTTTTCATTATATGAACCAATCACGTCACCGCAATTGGCTGGCAGCGGCGTTGGCGCCGCGTGCGTAATGCGAACACGCCATTGCGCGCATAGAGTTTGATCGGGACGCACACCGATAATGTGAAAAGACTATGCCCGGGGAATAGTCTTTTTAAAAGACTATTGCCCGGGGAATAGTTCAGTTTTTACGTAATTCTTAAAAAGGAGGGCATAGCTAATTCAATGACTGCACTTTTAACCAATCAGATGACAGGAATCTATATATGAGGTATATAATTTTATATATCACCTGTTTCATCTGCAGGTTCTTCTTCCTATATGACATCATCTATAGTGGATTTCCTCAGGGCATGCTGTTTTTTCCAAGAGGGGATGTTTCCATCCTGCCTGAAACTTCTACAGTCGGTGGAAAAAACAAGTTTATCTACACATATGCTTTCAATGTGGGAATACTTCAAAGGTCAGTGATAGCTATGCAGTTGTCAATTGCAATCCTGCCCTCCCAGGACCGGGCAGTAGCAGGGACTTAGCGGGACTTGGACAGGGAAGTAACAGCTCAATGTGTCTTGTACTACTGGGACATTGCCGAAACTTAATAATATGGTGACGTAACGCATCTCATCAAATGCGCTGGGGATATACCCGGGATGTGAAAAAAGTATACTATTTAACTGTGCTGGGTCATATGGGGGGGGGGGTACTAATCTGTTGTATTGATTTAACAGTGTAATCCAGGTTCTAGAGTTTAAGAAGTCACAGGCATGCTTTGAGATCTTTTTGGCAGCTGCCACAGGGTTAGGGAGTGTGGACATGGCCAGCCAGGGATGTACGAGAAAATAATGCACACCCTTCCGGGACTGTTACATTGTGTAACAGTTTCCAAAATTACATCCCCATCCAAGTCTCCAGTAGTCCTGGGTCCTAGGGACTTAGAATTCAAAGGACAACATCTTATAATTCTTCTGTTACTAACCAACCTCCAAGAATCATTTTGCATGTAAACACCAGATCAACAGATCATACTTTGCTGCTGGGTTTGTAACAACCGCATGCGCAATGGGGGTGTCACTTTTGTCAGGTTTGTGAGTCGTCAGCTAGACCCGATTATTCAATTACACTCTAGTTCATGTTTATACCTGCCCTTGCCACTGTTTTGTGAGTCATCAGATGGACTACTCAATTTTTAATTGGTTGTGTTTTGTGTTTAATGTTTCCTTCATGCAGGTTACTGTTTATATCAAGAAAATTCCTTCTTTGAAGCAGCACAGTGTCTTCATGATTTGCTGAAATCATCTGCTGCCCACTGTGATTCCATTATGAAAGCTAGATGCCATAATCTGATTGGTTGCTGCTTGGCTAAGCAGGTAAAGTCTTAAAACCATAATGTAACATATGCTGAGGAGGACGCCCTCAATATTTTTCCAAATTCTTTTTTTACACAATTGTAATGTATGTTAGGAAAGTAACATACCCTGCAAAATTAAGGTGCTGTAGTTTTGTCAAAATCCAAGATTTGGAATAAACGGTCTGAACAAGATGGTTTATATTACGATGGAAATATTAAATCGAAAATGCAAAGGCATGCAATGCTGTGCAGAAGTTGGTAAACACTCAGTCGGGTGGAATGACTGACCCTCACGAATATGTGAGAACTCTCATTGCACACCAGGCATGTGGACTTCGCCTTAGGGGTGCTATATTTGCACCTCTTTAGTGTATGGTTTTCAAATTTCAAGAAAATGCATCATTCCCTTTCATTTTCAATAGGACCATCCAAACACTGCAATCCAAACATTCAGAGATGCAATACAAGAAGATTTCACCTATCTGGAACCGCTATACAACATCTCGCTGATGTATAGACAACAGAAACTATGGGATGCTGAGCTGGAAAGTCTTAACTTGCTAGTAACTGTAAGTATAACACTGTATTGTTTGTGAGGGTGTGTGTTACATCATTAAGGGTCCAATTTGGAGGTGTGTGTATGCAGGTGGCTTATGTGTGAGAGTGACCCCCCCCCTGGAGATTTGAAAGCCAAAACTGTAAATGTATTGTTGCTTTATGTATAAAAGTTGGCTATTCCAGTTGAAATCCATACACCCCTTATGGAAGACATGATCACCTTAATCTCCCACACTGGGAATGAGAATGTCAAATGGGTTACCTACCCTGTGTGGAAGATTAAGGTCATGTCTTCCACAGACGGTGTATGGATTTCAACTGGAATAGTCCAATTCTTTCAGTGTACATACTCCCTGAATACTGTGTTGTCTGTAATAAACGCTCCCCCTCTAATAAACGCCCCCTCCAAAAACACAAACATTTCCATGCTATATTGTGTGAGTAAGCTTAAAACTTTTGTCAGTCATGTCAGTCTTGTCAGTGACGATCGCTAAATTGCACGGACAAAACCTATTCTGACTGCTTGATGATGTACTTACAGGTGTAATTTTGTTGTATTTACCAGGAAAATATAATTTTCCTCTTGATTTCCGTGAGCGCAGCCATGGTAGGAGTATTAGTATAGTCGTAAATCCCTCCTTTCTACAGGTTTAAATTTTTTTCACTGCAATTCACCTTCAATAAACGCCCCCATTTGGAAAAATGCAACGCCCCGGTGCGTTTATTACAATACGGTATGTGGAGTAGACTAACCAATACATACTTACCTCATTTTCTGCAATGGTTTATGGAAGGATTTGTGCTATCAGCAAGTTTTTGTAAAGTATATCTTGTGGATCTGACAGTGCGCTATAAAGATCATCACCGTATGGTCACAGCGTATGGCGATCAATAAATCCAATGATTTATTTTATTTCTTTATTCCAACAGGCTGTGGAAAACCAAGAACTAGAAGAGTCACCATCATCATCTGACAGTGGACTTGTTCTAAGTTTATCTCATGAAAATACACAAGGGATATTTACAAGACAATATAAGTGCAGTATCAATCTCACAAGTGCTTTGTACACGCTGGCTAAAAGATGTCTGGAACTGCAGAGGTATGACAAGCATCTTCATTATTTCACCTCTCTATGTAGCCTCTGTGGTCAGTATGCAAAAAAGACCTGGCCTAACTATAGAAATAAGTCCTACTTTTCCTATAAGTCCTATTTTTATCTGATTCTATATTATTGTAGATCCTGTTAAAGGTAAATGCATGTAGCTTAATATTAGATGGCTGCAGTTTAACTTTTTGACTTTGGAAGAAAAGAAAAGAGTAAAAGGGTCCCTCTCTAAGTCTAACCTCCATAGTTGTTTTGTGTATACGGACCTTAGTGTTAGCATCATGGTCAGGGGTTACTTTAACGCACAAATCACACATATTTTCATCTGGTGGTGAAAGATAACAAAAAGATACCCTTCTTATTATGAGAATGAACCATGGGATTATGGCCGTAGCTAATGGGGGCACAAGTCAGTAGTATTTAACAGTGAAAATTTTTGTGGCATTGTTATACATGTTTGTGCATTTAACATCAAAACCACTGGACAAGGAGAACTCAACATTTGGAAGGAGTTTGTTTTAATTGTAGACCTCTGTGTAAGATATATAAAAAACTGCTTAGCTCTTTTTGTTTTACCACAAATGTCACTTTTGTAATTTCTCTTAAATTTTTCCCTTAAGGTGGTACTACACCCCTTGATAAATTTGTGATTATTTTTGCATTTTTCTCAAAAAATAATAACACACTAGTAACAAAAGTTATGTATCGCTCATTCTACAAAATCCGTGCCAATCCACTAAAAAAATAGAAAAAATACAAGTTGTTCAAAAAGACCTGCTTTTTGTGTTTTTTAAAAGTTAATGTATCACTACTTTCAGATGTAAAAAATTGCCAACACCACTTGCATATTTTTCTTTCAGGAAGTCATGATGTTTTTTAACACTAAAACTCAATGTAATGTGAGCTACGTTACCGACTATAAAATGGGCTGGTTTTACTCAATCCAAGGTCATAAAAAGCAAATTAAAGATCACTTGAGTGAAATGTAAAACAGATTTAACCATTTCATAGAAGTTTTGAAGATGCTTAAATGAGTGTGTAACGTAGCTCACAGTAACGTAGTTCACTGGTTTTTAATGTTTTTAATGTGATTTGCGAACGTTAGAACATTGTGTCGGTTAATTCTAATATAAATGGGGTTCCACCACTGGTAGCTTTCACATATTATTAGGAAGTACATGTACTACAAGTGCATACTATAGAATCCTGGTAACGTAGCTCACCAATCTTAACATGGTCGGTCGAAATTTCAATGTTTACAACATTTCTATGCCAAAATGCTACAGCATCACGATTTTTACTGTGATTTTAAAACCTATGAGTGTTTCCTTTCAAAAACCGCAAATTACATTGATACCTCTGTTTTACTTCTTTCCAATAACATGTGTTAAAAAGGGTAACGTAGCTCACAGCGTTTTGGTGGAAAGTGCAATTTATTTTAGAATTACACAAAGACATTTTAATCACTAAAATATAATGTTGATAAACAATATGATGGTGCGTTATCTAATTAAAAAACAATAAATATGTAAAGAAATCGCATTTATTCAAAGAAAATATTCAGGTTTAGATGTGACACTTGAGCTGTGGAAACGCATTTTTAGCGATTTTTGAGCCTTTGCAAGGGTTAATCAGGCTAGGCTGAAGAAAGCATTTAAAGTATGGAAAACTATATATGTC
>NW_027306060.1:481955-518243 GCF_039555335.1 Amphiura filiformis
AAAAAAAAAATTGATGCCCTAAATGCTCGACAAAGTTTTTGTGGACCAAAGAATGGAAAAAAGGCTATTGGCACCGGATTTTGTAGAATGAGCGGTATATTATTGGGGCAAGAATCCAGTTACTACACTGGAATTTCAGTGACTCAAGACAAGCGGTACTTTATTTATGATAAGAAAAGAGGTACCGCTAGAATGTACCTCATTTCTTAACATATAAAATGAACCACTTGTCTTGAATCACTGAAATTTCAGTGAAGTAATTGGATTCCTTGTCCCTATAATATACATAACTTTTGTTACCAGTGTGTAGTTATTTTTTGAGAAAAATGCAAAATTAGTAACAAAATTGATCAGGGAGTGTAGTACCACCTTATTACTCTTTTGTGTTCAATTATTTTACAGATACAGCATAGCAGCTGAAAAGTTCTTAGACCTGCTGGCTGTCTTAGAAGAGAGTGACATTCTATTGCAGGTAAGTGTGTTCATTTTGAGCTATAGAATTAGGCTATTCCAGTTGAAATCCATACACCCCTATGGAAGACACAACCTTAATCTTCCACACAGGGAGTGTGAATTTCAAATGGAGTTGCCCGAATGGGTGACTCCATTTGATGTGATCAAGCTAAATGAGTTGCCCCAGGGTTCCTCCTACACCGAGTTTTGGGGTATTTTGTCACAGTAAAATCATAAGAGACTCCATATTTTTCAAATTTTGAAAATTATGGAGTCCACCTGGACCCCATCATTTGAGACTAACATTCGGCAACCATGCCAGAATTTGTGTTTAAAGACCCCAAAAATTTGTTTCGGACCCCATAGTTTTCAAATTATGCAGATTATTAGGGTCCAACTGGACCAATAATATTTGGACCTAGCAGGAACCCTGGTTGTCACTAATTGATTTAGAGATACAGCCAATAGAAGCATTCAATTTGCTTTGTATTTTATTGTTCTGAACAACACTAAAATTACCATATCTCTGGAACTACATGTCCAATTGTTATGGAATTTTCAGCAAAAGGATGCTCTGATTATAGGTTAATGAACGCGTAATACTTATTGGGAGAGAAATTAGACAAAATAATGCACGCGCGCTGATGTTGATGCGTCTAATGCACGAGCCCCGTATTTTGTCTAATTTATCAAGCAATAAGTATTACAAGTTTATTAATCTATTTCATACACGAGAAGAAAAAAACATGTGATTTTTACTTTTTTTATATAACAAATTATCGCTAAAAATGTTGGAAAACCGAACCAAATATAAATGCATCAACCCGTCCGAGAAATGAATCAATCCTACGCGACGCGAACGCGCGCGAAACACTGCGCGAAGTACGCGGAGTGCACAATATACACAATCAATGCATGTTTCGTACTTTTCTAATAGCTTTTCTGATTGGCTGCTTTGATATAGGAGTGTATGAAAACTGGTTAATGTATGAGATTAAAATACAGTCATTGGGCAGGAAAAACCTCCTATGTGTCATTGGCCCCTGAACATGCTTAAAGCAAAACCTCCTATGAAACTGGTTGGCAGTTTTGTTTTAAACATGTTCAGGGGCCACAAACACATAAGGTTTTTCCTGCCCAACTGCGACATGTAATTTGATTTTGTACGACAAATGACTCATTTTGAATGATTAAATCACATATAATTTTTAGATTTATAAGTTTTATAATTGTGTGTACCTCTCTGTTAAATGTTTTACTCTTCAGACTTCTCCTAGATCAAGTCCAAATGGCATAATATCAATACCCAATGCTGACATCATCTACTTAGAAGCTGCATTGGCTCTTTCTAAATCAGAACAACCAGAAGAAGCCATGTTACTATGTGAACAAATCATCTCTAAGATGACAAAACCATCAATCACCATGACAACTGGTGAAGATGATGATGAGGAAGAGGATGAATCTGTAGGGTCATCTAGTGAGTTATCTCGCAACACAAACTTACTAAACTCTGGACATCCAACTGACATAGCTAGTACAAGTAATGATACAAGAAGATTGGACTTGAGCAAAGTACCACCAACAACGGCAAGGAAGCGGCCAAGGGATGACGACTCCCAAAGTTCAAAGGTCATTGATGGTACATCGACACCTGCCACAAAACCAAGTCAGACAAAATTAAGACTTTTACATTTGTACTGTAGTACTTTGCTGTTGAAATCACAGTGTTGTAGAACAATGAAACAGTTTTCGAAAGTGACATTAATTTTAGATGAGATACTGGATTATCTTAAGGGAGTAACTGCAATAAATTCAATGAGTCGAGACTCGGCTACAAATGATGATGAAGACTCAACCTGTCTTGGACCACAGACTAAGAAGAGAAAATTGGAGAAAGGTGAGATAGGTCAAACTATTTTGTTGGTGGAATTGCAGAATATAGTTCCCCCGCCCCCACCATAACCCTAAAACTCTAACCTGATAATGGGCTATTGCAGTGGAAATGCATATACTCCTTTATATGGAAGACATGACCTTCATCTCCCACACAGGGATTGTAGATTTCAAATGGAGTCACCCATTCAGGTAACCCTATTTGAAATTCACAATCTCTGTGTGGAAGAAAAGTCTTCCATAGTGGCTGTATGGATTTCAACTGGAATAGCCCATTGGGAGGGAGACTAGATTCTGCAATTATGCTTTATTTTGTCATAAAGGAATAATTTAGTATCAGTGTGGTCTTTGTCAAAATCCTTTAGGTTGATTCTACTAGCAAACTTTTTCAGTGAGGGGGCAAAGTCCAACAAATTCCAGGTGGACATCCTTTTGGTCCTGTTTTGCTGTGATAATATGTGCTCAAAGAGAAAGGTTTAATTATATACACTATTTTGGCCCCAAATTAAAGTGAAATTTTGTGTTAACCAGGCCAATTTTCAATTTTACATGGGGGGGGGGGGGAGTTGACATTTTCTTTTCGAGTGAGTTGGTTAAATTAGAGGGTTGAAATTTCTTTTTGGGCATTGAGGTGGTAAACCCAACTCATTTTTTGTGGGTGTTCAACCCCCTGCAAAGACTACACTGTTTGGTTTGGTTTTTATTAGTTGAGCAACTTTGAATCTTGACCTGTGTGTGAACTTTAATCGCCCCCTTTCTGCTTATGGAATGGTTTAATTTGTGTGAGGTACAAATGTATATTATTGGGGAAGATCCTGGATGTATTTTAGTACCATCTACAGGATCAAAAAGGGTGTTTTTTTTCAGTCCTGGGGATGCAAAGGAAGTGATTCTAGATGCCAGTCTAAAATTACAATTTTGTGATATTAAAAAAAAATGGGCAAAGTGTGTCTGATCGCAAACAATGCTTTGTTCACACTTTTCATACTTTAGGCATTTAAATATAACCACCATTAGAATGAAAAACCCTTATTTTGTTCACTTTTGCACTATTATTTTCACAGAAGAATATGATAATGATATACACAGTACTCAGCCTATGTATCCACAGGGACCAATCACAGGAGGTCTTCTGGATCTCAAAGCTCAAGCCTGCAATGATAAAGCACTCATGCTGATTGGTCAATCTAGGCTGCAAGAAGCTATGAAGGTTTTGCTGAAAAGTTTGAACTATCAGCCAGGTAATTACTTACATGCAGGCATTAGGCTGTTCCAGTTGAAATCCATACACCCCCTATGGAAGACATGACCTTAATCTCCCACACAGGGGGTGCAGATTTCAAATGGAGTCACTTATTCAGGTAACCCTGTTTGAAAATCACACTCCCTGTGTGGTAGATTAAGGTCAATGTCTTCCAACAGGAATAAGCCATTATTTTATAGAAATCATTGTTAACATAACACCAGTTGCAAAAGAGTGTTAGCGATAAGGACATGGGGGGGAAATTATATTATATTTTGCCAGGGGATGGTCCATGCAACCATCCCCCCAATGTTGATGCCTGTATGTGGGTTTCTGAACAAATTAACCTCATATTTAGCCATTTTAGCTCCCAAAATTGCCAGTTTTTTGCGCACTTCGTGCAATTTTATTCCACTTTTGCACCATATTTCACCAGTTTAGCTTCAATATAGCATAGTTTTTGCTAGCTTCGCACGCAATTGGTGCTGGATTCACTATACTTCAAGAAAAAATTTTCCAACCATCCCTCCCATGTCAAAAATAAATCTACGCCACTGGATAAAGAATTAGACTGGAAGAGTTGGACACCATGTAGATCATATTACAGTATGCGCCCCTTAGAAATGACTGTTAAAAGGGTTGGCCAGATTTTTCATATCCTATTTCTATCCCATATGGAGGCCTACCATTAAAACAACCTTTTTTTAATTGTATTGCTCCAGTAGTTTTGGTATGAGAAGCAAAAAACTTATGCTCTGTAGGATATTATATACATGTAGACCCTACGGTTGTGGTTACCAATTTTTACCACATTTATGTTCACACTGTCTAAACAAAACACATCTCTGGCATTAAATTTGACTGGAGTAATGAGAAAAATATGAGCTTTCTTCTGATACCAAAATCTCAGTTTTGATGAGGAAAAATGGGGATGAGGCTGACAATCTGGTCACTTCCCATTTAAGCAAGCATCTAGAGAGTGCCAATAAGATCACAAAGTTTTTCATGGAATTCACCTCATCACCTTTTTCTTGTATTTTTGTCAGCAGATAACCAGGATGCTTTGTACAACTACATCTTACTACTACTGAAGATGGGAAGGAAACAGAATGCAAGGGATGCATTCATTAAATATACTGAGATGAGAGGAGCAACAACTGATAGACTCAATGAACTTGAGAAGGCTTTGAGATAAAGCTTACATATCGTTGTACTAATAAACCACAAATAGAGGTTATCCACGTTACTCATGTATGACTGATAACAAAAGGCGCTGGTTCCCGTAGTATTCCTCATTCAAACCAAATTCAATGCACAACCTCGGAGTTACTTGCATGACTCTGGCAGGCTATTTTGAAACACTCATGCAGGTACTACTTTTGAAAATCCTAAACAAGGTATAGCAGTCTTTTTGTGTGTATACACCCCTTGGGATTAGTTCAGCACATTCAATTTGAACATGCCCAGGGTGTAGCTACGGCGGGCGGTGGTAGAGCTCGGCACTCTGATTTAGAGCCCACCACCGATAAACAATTTTAAATTGTTAAAAAGCTCTAGCACCCAGCACTCAAGTGTCAAAAATTGCAAAATCTCATAGAATTTGGCCAAATTTCAATAAAATTGTCAATTTCATGAAAAATTCCCTCACATACCACCTGGCACTAAAAATTCTCTAGCTGCAACCCTAAATCTACCACTGCGAAATCCAACATGGCATTACTCTCAACTTAAGATGAGACATGTGTGAACAAAAACATGTAATTTTAGTAAAGTGGTACATGTACTTTTGGGGTTACATGGTAATTTGGAAGTCATGAACTGTTCTTATCACACTATGGGAGTCTGTAATACACATTTTTGCTTCTAGAATCCAAACTTGTAAAGCACTATTTAACTCGAAAGTCGAAACTCAGAATAAGCATGTTCGGGTGATGTGATGTAGAAACCATCACATGTTACAATCAGACCATGCACACCCATATTGGGCTATTCTATTTAAAATCCACACTACCCCTGTGGAAGATTTAGCTAAAGTCTTCCAGAGAAGGAGTATAAGTCGTGAATAGAATAGACAATTGGGTAACTTCCATTTGAATAACCCTCTTCTATTAGGGAATATCATTTTAATATCATTAGTGAATGCAAGAGGAGATAAAATGGGCTATTCCATTTAAACTCCACACTACCCCTGTGGAAGATTTAGCTAAAGTCTTCCACAGAGGGAGTATGAATTTCAAGTAGAATAGACAGTTTGGTAACTTCCATTTGAAATACTAACTCCAGTTGTGGAAGATATAGATAAAGCTATAATACAGGGGGAGTATGGGTTTCAGCAGGCCCGTAGCCAGGGGGGGGTTCGAGGGGTTCGATCGAACCCCCTAAAATTTTGACACAAAAAAGGAGAACATTGGAAATGTGGTTGAAATGGCCATTTTAGCACAAAAATTGTTATTTTTCTCACGCTTCGCACAAATTTTCCCCGCTAATTTTAGGATCAGATTAGCAGGACGATTTGAAAAATTCCCCAACGCCCAGTTTATGTAGGCCTACAGCAGAGTAATTCGTCGTCCAGTATTCCATAGTGGCGTATAGTGGGGCGCCGAATAAACAACTTTTCGAGAAAATCGGGTTTGAAGAAATGCCAATTTAAAATCGAGTTGTGTAAATCAGACATTCATTATATTTTGTAAATGATGTGAAATTTCTGTAGTAAACTAAATAGATTTTATTGTTTTATATTTTTCAAAAGAAATAAATACATACTTTTGCTGGCAAACTGACAATAAAACTATACGTCACTATGGAAAAGCGAACAAAACGCATAATACCCTAACCTTTTAGTGTTCCATAGTAGGCGTATCGACCATACGCCACTTTTTTACACATTTTATAATTATGAAATATCGGCAAAAATGAAAAACATCGTATTCCATAGTGGCGTATAGGTCCCGACACGCTGCACGCCTACTATGACATCGATGTTTTTCATTTTTGCCGATATTTCATAATTATAAAATGTGTATAAAAAGTGGCGTATGGTCGATACGCCACTATAAAAAAAAAAAAAATGTCACTTTGTAACTATACGCCACATTTAATTAATCAATTACTAATTAATTAGCTAAATATAACAAAAAAAACATAAAAAAAATGAAAGAGAACATCATTAAAGACATATGTGCCAATTTTCAAAAAAATGACCAAAAATCACTATACGCCACTATGGAATACAGCCGATTTAATTATATGCCTTTGTCTCATCTAGATTTGAAGATTTTAAAAAATGATTTGGTGTGCAAAAAAAACGATAACCGAGAAAGCTTAGTTCAGAGATGAAGGGAGTGATATAACATAGGAAAATAATTGATATTATTTGTGAAGTAACGCACCTGATTTGCAACTTTTTCTTGTTTTAACCGCTCTGATTTCCCTCTTTGCTATAATATATCCATATATTCCTGATAATAATGTAAAAATGATGCACCAAATGCCTTCAATTGGGACTTCATTTGTCAAAATTCTTCCAATTCGGAGGGGCACATCCCCCTCAGACACCCCCTGCGCCTGATTTGCAACTTTTTCTTGTTTTAACAGCGCTAATTAGCCTCTTTGCTATAATATAATTATTGAAACCATAAGGTAAAAATGGTGCACCGCCTTTAATTGGGACTACATTTTTCAAAATAAATCAAATTCTGAGGGGGGCACATCCCCTAAGCTCAGACACCCCCGGCGCCTGATTTGCAACTTTTTCTTGTTGTTAACTGTGCTAATTTGCCTCTTTACAATAATAAATTGAAATCATATATTTCTGATAATAATGTAAAAATTGTGCACCAAATGCCTTCAATTGGGACTTCATTTTCAAAACACCCCCCTGCGCCGCGCTTCCGCGGCGCGATGCCCGCTACGCAGCCATTACTCATCACTTAACCCGGCAGTTATACTTAAAAAAAAACTGCAAAAACGAACCCCCTAACTCGTAGGGCTGGCTACAGGCCTGTTCAGAATGATTAACACTGGCCAATTACATTTGAAAAACATACTCTCCCTGTGGAAGATATTTCCAAGATCTTCCAGGGGCAGTGTGGATTTCAAATGGAATAACCCAATGGTTTTTGTCGGTGTACTTCTGTTAGATTTATAAATGCACTTTTATAAATACGCACGTGACCACCTCCGCGCTGCCATAACAGCTTGTAGATAGTATGTCTCAAAGTGACCTTGTACATAGCAGGTGGTCTTGCTATACATTTAAATGCAAAGACGGAATAACACGAGACTATTGTGCAGCAAAATTGTCTTATTTTGTTCAACTTTGTGATTATATTGTAAACGTTTCCGTTTCAATATTTTTTCCGTCGTCAAATACTTTCAAAATGTTGTTTTTGATAACATTACAAATTCGGAATTGCAACATGTGTTATAATAATTAATCAATTAATACTTAAATTTGATGATATTTATCTACAGAGTTCCTATGCTTTTCTGTATAGTGGTCAATGCCTGAGGATTTGGTCACGCTTGCTGGTCTTGGTATGTCGTGCCCATGAGTCATGTGCGTATTTATAAAAGCGCATTTTTATGTACATTGTTTATTGAAGAATATTTTCTAATGTGAATAGAAATATCTTGTGATTTTAGAATATAAAACAGAACAAATAAATTGTCATTTGTTTTACCTTCTATATTATGTTTCAAGTTGTGTTTCAGCTTTCCTCATCAAAACTTTGGGTACGCTAGGCCAACTAAATGGGAGGCAAAATAGCACTGCTATAGGGGCATCAGGATTTTATTTTTGGAAGGGAGTGAAATGGGGGTGGGGACAAAAATCAGAAAATTTGAATAAATTTAGGCATTTTTTTGTTTTCTTCATACTAAAGAATACTTTGCTCCCCAAAAACCTTTTATTTTCCTCTTATTTCCTTCCCCTTTGTCTGTTTGGTATGTATGTTGTCTTGTCACTCTGGCTTTGATAAAGCTAGGATCAAAAGCTCAGAATATTAACCAATTTTGAAAAAAACTTCGATTCAAAAACATTTTTGGATTACCTCCGTCATTTTTTTTATTTGATTAGATATTATTTTGGTTGTTACTTAATCATTATTTTTGTGGCCTTATAGGCAAATGAATTTACTGGTAGTTTGTGGGCAAATGCCTTCACTTCAGGCTCCCCAGCTACTTTTGCTACGACCATTTGATAGAGGTGAAAACTTCATGCTGAAATTTGACAATCCTCCTTTTAAGGGCTGGGGTATGGACGTTTGCACAGTATTTTTTGTGGGACGTGAGAGCACATCAGACATATCGAATTGCATTCTGAATGCGAAGAATGTCCTGATATCAAATAATTTTGATATTTTGAAATTCGCGAAATAATACAGATTTTATTGCAAAAGATTAAAAATGGATATATTTGATATACAGTCCTCGAAGTTTTTTGACCGAAGAAAATTTTGACCTTTCGTATTGAAGGATTAGCCCCCCCCCAAAAAAAAAACACCCAAAAAATAGGTCTTTATGGAAAAAAAAAATGTATATCTTCAATATGAAGGGTCAAAATGTTCAATTGATCGTCGGCTTTTCATCCCAACTACATACAGTTTAAGTACATATCATTAGATTTATAAAGTTTATTTTGAGGACTTTTTAATATCAAATTTTATAATTTATAAAATTTGATTATATCGCGAATTTAAAAAGAAATCAAAATTACGTGATAACAGACGAACATTCATCGTATTCAGAATGCAATTCGATTGGTCTGGTGTACTCACAGCTCCCACAAAAATACTGTGCAAACACGTAAAACGTTAATATCAGATCCCTTGACCCAGTCGGAGGTATTTTCTAATGCTATCTTCAGTAGATAGATAGATACATGAAAAATCATAATATACCTGAAGTCTTTCCTAACACGCATTCTACGTGCGTTAAAAAAGGCATTAAGGCTATTGCTGAGCTATTAAAAAAAGTATAAAATGGAGAAAGATGTAGGTCCGGAACGTGGTACGGCTATAATACAGAGATGGATTTTTTGAAACGTGGTCAGGCTATAATATAGAGATAAATTTACTGAACGGGACTTGTGTACTGGAAAGAACAAAATTAGCCGCCACTTGATGAAATCAAAATATAGAAAAAACATGTAAGACATGGCTGATGCAGTAGAAAGAGATGATGAATCGGGAGAAGACGCTAAATGCTATCTTCAGTAGATAGCCAAAAATACATGAAAAATCGAAATATACCCAAAAACTTTCCTAATACGCATTCTGCGTGAGTTAAAATACGACACTTGGCCTGATGCTGACGAGCTATTTAAAAAAAAACCTATAAAAAAAATATGTAGGTACTAGGTCCAGAACGTGATGGCTATAATATAGAGATAAAATTCCTAAACGGAACTTAGTATGTACCAGAAAGAACAAATTAGCCCCTTCGTGATGAATCGGTACGCGGTACAATGAGATGCTAAACTGCTATCTTCAGTAGATAGGCAAAAAACATGAAAAAGTTAAAATATACCAAACACACCCACGTTTTGCCTGCGTTTAAAAATCATTCGACCTAATGCTGAGCTATTAAAAAACCGTTAAATTTGAGAGAGATGTAGGCCAGGAACGTGGTGAGGCTATAATATAGAGATAAAATATTTGAACGGGACGTTTGTATTAGAAAGAACAAATTAGCCCCTATATACCGGATGAAATAAATTTATAGAGAAAAAAATGTAAAACATGGCTTAATGCAGTAGAAAGAGATGATGAAACGCTTTATGCTATCTTCAGTAAATTAAAATATACCCAAAGATACCACTATTTGCCTGTGTTTGAAAATCATTCGGCCTAATGATAGCTGAGCTATTAAAAAATGTTAAAATTGAGAGAGATGTAGGTACGGAACGTGATAAGGCTATGATATAGAGATGAAATATCTGAACAGGACTGATGTATTAGAAAGAACAAAATACGTGATGAAATAACAATACAGAGAAAAATGTAAAACATGTCTCATGCAGTAGAAAGAGATGATGAATTGGTATGAAACACTAAATGCTATCTTCAGTAGATAGCCAAAATACATGTAAAATCAAAATATACCCAAAAACTTTCGTAACACGCATTAAAATATACGGCATTCGGCCTAATGCTGAGCTATTAAAAAGCCTAAAATAGAGAAAGGTGTATAGGTCCGGAACGTGATGAGGCTATAATAATATTATATAGAGATAACATTCCTAAACGGAACTTATGTACCAGCCATACGCGATGAAATAAATTTAAAACATGGCTTATGCAGTAGAAAGAGAGGATGAATCGGGTGAGACGCTTAATGCTATCTTCAGTAGATAGTGAAAAATATGAAAAATTAAAATATACCCATAACACCCATATTTTGCGCGCGTTAATAAATCATTCGGCCTAATGCTGAGCTGTTAAAAATTGCCAAAATTGAGAGAGATGTAGGGACAGAATGTGATGAGACTATAATATAGAGATATAATTTTTGAACAGGACTTACGTACTAGAAAGAACAAATTAGCCCCTACGTGATGAAATAAAAATATAAGAGGAAAAAATGTAAAACATTGCTGATGCAGTAGAAAGAGATGATGAATCGGGATGAGATACTTAATGCTATCTTCAGTAGATAGCGTAAAAACATGAAACATCAAAATATACCCAAATACTTTCTTTTTTCCCATTTTGCTCGCATTTAACACGTTTAAAGGGGGTCTCCGGTAATCACAGCATTATGCCTTATATGTAAGAAAAATAATTATCAAGCATGAATCACGTGGTTTTATTTAAAACAAACTCATAGTGACCATAAAAACGAATAAAAACATCCATCTCTCAACACGCGATATTCAAAATTCCCGGGCGCTGAAATTGTCGAGTGCAATGACGTCCCAGTAATACAATGAAGGCTGACGACAATTGAGCACAAACAACCATTACGTCATTGCACTTAGACAATTGCGGCGCGGGAATTTTGAATATCGCATGTTGAGAGGCGACTGTTTTTATTCGTTTTTATGGTCAATATGAGTTTGTTCTGAATAAAACCATGTGATTCATGCTTGATAACTATTTTTCTAACATATAAGGCATAATATTATGATTGCCGGAGACCCCCTTTAAAAGTCATTCGGCCTAATGCTGAGCTATTTAAAAAAATCTAAAATAGAGAAAGACGTAGGTCCAGACTCTAGAACGTGGTGAGGCTATGAAATAGAGATGAAATTTCTGAATGGGATTTCTGTACTAGAATGAACAAATAAGCCTTGCGTGATGAAATAACAATGGAGTAAATGTAAAACATAGCTTATGTATGAGACGCCAAATGCTATCTTCAGTAGATAGCCAAAATATATGAAAAATCTATACCCAAAAATATTCATAAAATGCATTCTGCGCGTGTTAAAAAAGGCATTCGGCCTGATGCTGAGCTATTTTAAAAAGTCTAAAATAGAGAAAGATGTTGGTCCCGAACGTGATGAGGCTATGAAATAGAGATAAAATTTCCTGACGGGACTAATGTACCAAAAAGAGCAAAATTAACCCCTACGTGATGAAATAACAATAGAGAAAAAATGTAAAACATGTCTTATGCAGTAGAAAGAGATGATGAATCGGGATGAAATGCTAAATGTTATCTTCAGTATAGCCGAAAATACATGAAAAATCAAAATATACCCAAAGACCTTTTCTGACACGCATTCTGCGCGAGTTAAAAACAGCATTCGGCCTAATGCTGAGCTATTAGAAAAAAGTCTTAAGATAAAGATGTTGGTCCAGAACGTGATGAGGCTACTTGTCTTTTGTGCTAATACATACAAACATGTTACAACTTTATACAACTATACCCCCGAAAGGGGTATTCTGTATATAGTTACTCCTGTGCTAAAACTGTTGGGGGACTTCGACAACTTTTTACTGTCATGCCATTACCACTTTGGCTTCAAATCGTAGTACATGGAGAAACTTTGTAGTCGCCTGCTTCGTAGCCAAATGAAACGAATGAATGAGATAAGATTTAAAACTTATGTATTATAAAGAACAAATTGGCCCCTAAGTGATGAAATAAAATATAGAAAAAACAAAGAATGTAAAACATGGCTGATGCACGCAGTAGAAAGAGATGATGAATCGGGACGCTTAATCATATCTTCAGTATAAATAGCGAACAAATATAGATTTTCCCCCCAAAACACAACAAAAAATGTGAAAAAAATGTATATCTTCAATATGAAAGGTCGAAATTTTCAATTGATTGTCGGCTTTTTATCCCAGCTACATACACTTTAATACTTATCATTAGATTGATAAAGTTTACTTCGATTACTGTTAAATATCGCCATAAAATTTGTATTATATCGCGAATTTCAAAAGAAAAACAAATTGATACCAGAAGGACATTCCTCGTATTCTGAATGTAATTTGATGTTACTGATGTGCTCGCATGTCCCACAAAAATACTGTGCAAAAACGTTGCTTAATGAAATGACGTCATATCTGCTACAGAATTCGACTTGAAGTTGAAACCGGGCTTAAAACAGCTTCGTTGTGTGAAAGCTCAAAGGTTGAAACTTGAAATCTATTTGGTTGACAAAATGAAAAATGACTATAATATCCCGGTTAGGATAAAATATGACAAATAAATGATAGTGGTTTATATTATCATGAAATACAGCAATTATCACCGACTAATTTCACCGTGGCAATCACTGATATTTAAGTGCTTCAAACATAAATAAGTCATGTTTTAACGCTTTTAAAAAGATTACACCCAACACAACAAACCTACTTTGAAATTTGACCCACATTTAATTGATAAAGATCAGAATCTATTTACAAAATACTTGGACGCAAATATCACACAATCCACATCGGAGTCTGAATCATGACTTCCCATCATGCATTTTTGTTAAAAGAAGCTAAAAGGGTTATTCAGTCAGTCATTGTCCCGGTCGGTGCAGAGTGGGGGTCAGTGAGTGTGGGACCACTAAAAGTTAGCTGTCATCATGCAGTGAAAACTAACTTTTTGTGCAGAATTTAGCGAAATTGTGCAGTTAATTGCAAAAGTAACGATTGCCACAAAAATGTTTGTTCCAAATGCGCAAGTGTGCAGTAGTTTGATGTGGACTTCTAAAAAAGGGTCATTGGGTGCATGGTCATTGCCTCAAAAGAGGGGGTCTATTGACAGGCATGATACGCATAGGCCTAATGCCCCCTTTACCACAGATCGAAGCTCATCGACTGATTAGGGTCCTCGAGTTGCTCTCTAAATTCTAAAGAGCGAAAAAGTCAATCCTCCTCGGAATGACTCTTCGGGTCACTCGAAAAGATTTCAAAATTTAAACACACTTCAATCGAGAGAGATTGTGCTGAGGAAACACTCTGTGAAAAGATTGAAAATTTCACTCTAAAAAGATTGAAATTTCACTCTTTGCAGAGTGAAAATTTTTTGCTTGTCGGTTTTGGGAACTAAGTGAGCCCACGCCCAAGATCCAAACATAAACTTGCCCCTGCCCCTGCCCCTCCCGCGAAGTCGCTACTCGCTACCCCTCCTACCCGGCCTCCCACTGCATGATTGAGCTCTGGTGCAAAGCATCATGGGAAGACAGTACACTCAATCCAGAGGATGCTGGACACACTCGTGCTACTACAGCTTTCTGCGGAAACCTTGACGAGTTTCTAGTGGGGAGGAGTTGCCACTGTGTGTAGTTTGATCAAAGTCCAGGGCCATGCTTTACACTGAACAAACCATAATATTATTATAATGATAGAACCACGCCCAATTAGCCCCCAAAATTAGCCACACCCAAGGGCTCATGTTGCTTCATCTCCGATTTTGGTCATTTTGAGAAAATCGTTTTAAAGAATTCTAGCCCTTGTAATTTCAGTATATTGGGGTTAGAAATGGATCGTGGTCACTGGAAATCCCATTTTCTGAACATTTTGTATCAAAATCCAATTTTTACCAACAAAAAACAAGTTCTGCAAGTGGTAAACCAGACGAATTTACCTACTTTTAAGTAAGTAAATATTAAAAGGAGTAGTACAGTGGTCCTGAAGAAAACTGTGTTTGGGGATGGGGGTGGTGAAGTCAAAAAATTTCCAATCAGCCCCCTTCAGCATCCGTCGTTCTTTGTACTTGGCCTTGGTTCGCCCCATTCTGGAGTATGGTTGTACTACTTGGCATCCTCTTAACATAACCCTTACCAACCGTCTTGAGTCTACCCAAAGATTCGCCTGTCGTGTCATTCTTCAGTCTTGGAACCTCTCCCATGAGGACCTTCTATTGGATTCCGACCTGCCTCTTCAGTCTTAGTAAGCGTCGTGATATGTTGCTTCTCTGTGTCACTTATTTAAAATCGTTGCCAATCTTTGTTCTTCTCCCAACCCTTTCCAGCCTCATCCCAGACCTGGTCTACGAAACCTCAATTCCCGCGCTGTTCAAGTTCCTTTCCGCCGGCTTTCATTGTCCCAGAGATCATTTTATCCGTTTGCCTCCTCTATCTGGAATTATCTCCCTGAAGCTATTGTCAATGCTTCTTCCCTCCAGGCCTTCAAATTGGCCATCCAGTCCCACCTCCTCTAACCAGTTCACATAATTTATGCCCGGGAATTTATGTTTTGTTTTATTTTATTCTGTATTGATTATATGTATTTTCTAGTAATGTTTCTGATTTTAATGTAAGGGCAATCCTTCAATTTATTGTGTAATCAATATTGGATCTGCCTGGCCTTGTGCCAAATGTTATAAATAAAAAAATAAAAAAAATAATTTAAATTTCTTATGATTTGATCATGGTGTGTGAAATACAATTTTAAAGTAACCTGTACATCTGAATACTGCTGTACCCCAATTCAGAGAAGAGGTGAAGTCAACTCAGTTGCGTCGTAAGGGGCTGTGCAATAATTATGAGCCCTGGGGAGGGTAAAATTGGGGGGCAAGAAATTTTTGGCGAGCCGAAAGGGTGGGGGGGGCAAGCAATTTTGGCAAGCCGAGAGGGGGGGGAAGCCAAAATCATGCTCTCACCCAATGACCCCATATTTTTACATTTTGCTCTCATTTATCGAATGCCCCTTAGTGCGAAAGTACCAGCCCTATACACCTATATCCACTTTCAAATTGAAGTGCCCCCCGGATAAGGCCCAATACAGAAGTATAGTTCAACCCCTTTTCTTACAACTTTCTTTTTCTCTTTTTTGCTTAAGTTATAAAATATTGATTTAAAAACAAATAATTATTTTCATGTATTTTACTTATATCAAAGGCCTACAATAATAATTTCGACTCTTTTGAACATGGTTTAAAAGGGAAATAGTATTTGTTTTAAAATACCGTAGTGCATGGTTAATTAAGATATTAAAATAGATAATGACTAATAAACAAAATATTTCAGGAAAAGTCGATATACTCCCTTTTTTCTGCATCAGTGAGCAACCAGTATAATTATCATGACCATGACCCAGTCAATGGTTTCGGTTGACGGTTTCGGTTACTTTTCGACCGCCATGTACAGAAAACTACGTGTCGTGTATTTAGCATGATTTAGTGTAGTGTTCTGTCGCAGACCGCATTTAACTTCAAGCTGTTTAATAAACTAGGAATTAATTATGGCAGCAAAAGGACAAAAATCACGAAATGATGCAGAGGGTAAACCAACTAAAATTCAGTTTTATGCAAAGGTAAGAATGATTTTGGCGCGTTTTCAGGGGGATTAGTGATAGTTGAGGCTCAGAAAGATTTAACTTATTTTTGAAAGTGAAGCCCGGAAGTGAGGATTGGATTGAGACGAATCAAGTCTTTGCAACTAGCACCGGGAACTAGCAGCACATGTCTAAATAGTAAAAACTTTTAATGAGGCCTACTAATACTACTGAAAAAAACCCAGTACATGTAGTATATATACAGAATTTGACCCGTTTTCAGGGGGATCATAGTTTGGGGACTTTTAGGCTTATAAAGATTAAACTTATTTTTGAAGTGAAGCCCGGAAGTCAGTGAAGATTGTATTCAGCCGAATCAAGTCTTTGCAATAGCAGCACATGTCTAAACAGTTAAGTTTTAATACATGGCGAATAGCATATATTTTTGGGATATTTTAAAATAAATGTCACGCTTTTAAGGCGAGTGGGATGGCTGGAGCCATTACTTTTAGTTTTAGCTACTTTTTAGCCATTATAAAAAACTACACTGCAGTTTTCAATCACATTGGTTAATGATAGAGAAAAGACAAAAAGTCATCACAAGTTTGGAGTTATGAATTAGAGAGTTGATATGAAGTTGTAGGAGTTGATGTTTGGTTTGTTATGTGCGCATTATTGTTGGTGTGTTGGATCACCATGAACATGGTGAATGTAAGCGCAATAAAGTTCAAGATCAGGTCAAGGTCATCAGAGGTGAACTGAGTATAGATCGTGAGATTGTGATTACCATGATTACAATCGATGTGATCACAATTAAGCACTAGAAATGTAAAATGGCATGCCAAGTCATTTGAGGTCAACTATTAAGTATAGGCCTAGATAGATGGAATTGGTGGATGTGATAACCATTGAGGGCCGGTAATGTTCAAGGTCATCTGATGTAAAATGAGAGTCATTGTCATGAAACTTGGTGGATGTGATCACCATTGAGCACCAAACATTCTCATGGTCAATTCAAGGTCATCTGAGGTCAAATCGTACGTGGATTGTTGTGAAACTTGGTGGATCTCAAATGAGGTTTTTGTTACAAGTATGAATTAAATGTAGCACACATTTTTTTAACGTAAATTCAGCTCCATGATACTAGTGTTTTCACAGTATTTTCCAATAGGCCTTTATTTCTTTAATAGGCCTACCGGTATTTTCCACCTGGTTAATTAGTACACACACACCCCACCACACCCCCACATGAAAACCCCAATTACCAGCATTAGAGCTCATCAGTTAGCTATACATTCTAGTATTCCAGCCCGACATTCCAGGCACTTTTCAAAATTAAATGCAAGCTATCTAGGCCAGCATGCATATATTAGCCTACACTGGCTATCCAGGCTTGTGCATTTGTATGAGCTTGGAACGGTCCATGGTTTTCCATGGATTAGCATGTGTTCCTCACGGACCAACCTGGGTAAACAAACAAACAAACAAACATGAAACCTATTCATCCGTGGTGTTGTCTTTTTTAAAGACAGTTCTTGTTGACCTATGTTTAGGAATGACCTGCTGAGCTTCCTGATGGACTCTTCTATTATGCATATAGGGGTAAATTTCTTAATTGATTTGAGGGACGCACAAATTACACATATTAAATGAAATGTAAGCAAATCATTATTGTATTTACCAATAAATCACTGCTTTATACAATTTATAATAAACTTTGATGGTAGCAATAATGCAATAAACAGGGCTTGTTTCTGTTAAATTTAGCACAAAATTCTACTCGTTTATGCCCCCTCCTAATATTTTACTGGGCGAAGCTTCTGCATTACACAGCGTACGCCTACTGTATTGAAACTGATAGTACGGCGCGCTATAGGCCAATACGTGTATTTTGTATACCAGATTGCACATTTTAGTGCTTCAAAAACTGTAGGAATTATGGCATCAGCCGGAGCACGAAATGATAAAGGCGGGGAAAAAGGGGATAAACCAACTAAAATTCAATTTTATGTTAAGGTAAGGATGATATTTGGAGCGTTTTCAGGGGACTGATGGACGAATTTAGAGCAGTGAATTTTGACCCACTTTTTTCGACTTCTCCATATTTTTGGTGACCTTTGACTCACAATGGTTTACCGTAAGCTTACTTAGCAATTGTCTAAAATTATTTATTTTCTATGGAATATGGCTAAGGCATATTTAAGTCTAAGTTTCATGTTAGTACAGTATTAGTAGATGAATCAGTGTTGCAGAAAAATGTGGTGTTTCTCGAGGCCTCAAATTGACAGCTAAAAATGCTGATGTCAACGCCCGCGCCCGGGCCCGGCCCTCTGTTGGACTCCGGAAACACAATCGTTAAAATATAATACAATGAATACCACATACAATGACCATGATGATATACCGCACTCAGGATGATCCCGTAGTAATTATCACACAGAACCAGCTTCTTTCCGCACATGACATCCGGGAATGGAATCTTCATGATCTACCCGAATTAGTTATAAATAAATAAAATAAATGTAGATATTTATACAGCACTTTATGCCGTAAACAGCCTCAAAGCGCTTTACATTTAATTTATTCCGCCGGGGCGCCGTCATTAGAATATGTCGGAACCACGTTTGCAGCCAAGTGGCGCAGTGTACATCAGTACGACTGTGACTACCCCTAACAGCTTCCCATTGCACCTGGGTGTGGTGAGGCAAGCGAGGCAAAGCGCTTTGCCCAAGGGCGCAACACGGTGGTGGGACGGGGAATCGAACCCACGCACGTCGAGCAAGCTCTCGGATTATGAGTCCAAGGCCGTAACCACTAAGCCACCGTGCCCTCGAGGTATATCTGGTTCCATACAGCAATACGCAGTATTGCTGTCTGGTAAGCAGGTACGAATTGAGACGTCGTGAATTGAGACGTCGGAGCCGGTCAAACACAGAGGACTAGCCTACATCCCGTATCCTATCACTCAAACAAGCAAATCTCTTCACGAATTCACTCACCTTGCGATCCTACATCATCAGTTGAAACAAACATCTAAGTTTCCAAAAACAACTTTGTCATTCCTCAAAACTACAAGTAACTTCATTAATAAAAAATTGAAATCATACTATTACCCGTTAGGCCAAAAAAAAAAAAAATTTTTGCTTGCCCTCGAATGGATTTTAAAAATTGGGTCGGTCGGTCGGGAAAAGTTTTTTTTTTTTCTTTTTTTTTTTTTTTCCGTTTCCCAGAAACAGACATGGCGAATACCGAATGCAATTAATGGTTCAAGCATTTCCGTAGCAGCAACATCACGCCATGGTCCAGCATCTGTGCTCGCCACTTGCACCTTATACAATTGTAGCTCTTCTACATGTAGGCCTACGTTTAATGAACTGTACAATTCTCCTACATGTAGTGTTTTCTGCTTTTCAAAAGTATCATATTAATCAGCGTGTTCGGTCCCTTGCTTCACCTGTACAGCTAGCGCTACTCGATCGTGTTGTGTCCGCCATGTTTAAAGTGAAATATATATTTATTTGTGCTCTTAATAAAAGTAGCCTCAACAAACATGTTGAAAAAAATAGTGCAATGTTACTTCCTAGTCGATACGAACAAATATCATGAATCTAATTGTTATAAACAAGAAATGAATATCTGGTACAACTGTTTTCAAATTTTATCTACTTTTACCATATTTTAACATCTGTTATATTGTATCCATTCTTGCACGATATGCACGGTTATATTTTGCCTGTAGGTGGAAAAATGCAAAGTTTCCCGGGAATATAAACTTGTTGTTAAATATTTCCCGTGATAGGTGGCTGCGAAGCAGTCACATGCGCCGCGTAAGCGGCGCAGGGGGGATGTTTGAGGGGGGATGTGCCCAGAAGTTGAAGAATTTTTCAAAAATGGACCTTAATTTGATGCCATTTGGTGCCATATTTTCACAAATTTGAGAGATAAAACTGACTTAAAAAGCTTATAAAAAATTGTCATTTCTAAGAACTTTTTTTTTTGTTGCGCCCAATTGACCATCAACGCCTCTATTCCATTGTCCATTGTATAATAAAACCACAAAATATTATCCACTCAGTGACAACACTCCCCGACTCCCGACTGTACAGTGCGTCCCTGGGAAAAATTTGTAAACACTTACACTCGACACGTGATGACAAGTCTCTGCCCTTCAATGTCGGGTTTCCCAAGGTGAATTTGAGGGCATGTTGGAATCGCGCACATTCGCGCTATTCCTCCTCACACGGACGATTTCATCTCTTAATCTCCGAACACGTGAATTCTTTCTGTATTAAACAACTCTGCACAACCAATCAGGATGGGAATTCCGCGGTATTCCCCAATACGTCATATGCATAAATTATTATAATATCTATGGAGCTGATATATTAGCTGCAGGGTCATCGAATCAATTCGCCTAACTTGGTACACACGCAAATCAAAGTTGATTCGCGGAGAAGAAAGAAGAATAAAACAATCAAGAGAAATGCAAGAAACATAAAATAAAGAAAGAAAGGAAAAAGAAAAAAAAAATATAAAAGAAAGAAAAGAAAAAAGAAAGAAAGAAAAAAAAAAAAAGGAAATAAATAAATTACATCTGTGGATAATAAACAAACCATCACTGGAAATCACCTATTATTACACGAGTGCCTGACGAGTACAGTGAATCCCCCTCGATTTTGCATTTGGCCCATTTCACGGTTAGGCACCACTTTTTGATTTTCAACATATCTGGCCTGGTGTGTAAAAAATAATGGGGTTACAGAATTGACTGTTGGTGATTTTTCATTGTCTCTGTATGGCCTACCTCCACTAGCTTAATCGGCCTTTCTGCTTTTATCTTTCAGGGCGCACAGGGGTCAGAAGTGGTCAAAAACCACATTTTACTAGTAACCTGGAAACAGACATTTATTTTCCAATGCTGCCACTTTTAACTATGTTGAGCCTACCATCTGCTTTTGTTGTTTTTATGTAGTGAACGAGTTGCACTATACAGCCATACATCAACAAAATATTAGTTGTCAGTTAAACTAGCATGAGAACCATTTAAATTTCTGAATTCGGATGTGACATTTTCCGTTCACATCTATGTACCTTATTCAATGTGGAATAGATCGACTATAATACTTTACATGAATGGCAAACTAGTGTGTTTTAGTAAAGTTCAGAGTCTTGTTACTATTTGTTGAACAAATTACACTTGTTGCTCTTAATGTAGATACAGCGATATTTTGAATTTCTGTCAACAAATTCTGTTCACAATTTTGTCACATCCGATTAATTTTCCAAATAGTATAATTTATAACAAATAAGTGGCAGAATTTTTTCTCCTTGATTTTTAAAAATCTCCTGATATGAGCTATCTAATGACACCATTTAATGAAAACTCCTTCATCAACTTAGCTTGCAGATGTCATTTCAAAGTTTCCGTTCACATGTGTCACATCCATGGTACCTGTCACATCCAAAATAGTTTCTTCAAAGAACTAAGACAGGAATGGGACTAGGATGCCAATTTGAAGTTATTTCATTACAGGTTTGTGGGGGTTCAAAAGGCACAACAAATCTTTAATTCAGTATGTCTTCTTTAATTGTGACAGGAGATTCAAAAAGCTTCAATTTCCGTTCACATGTCACATCCTCAAAATTAGTAGTTTTTAGGCCAAAATACTTAAACAACATGATATTTGACTTTCTAAAATAGGTTTATTATTTTGTACATGTCATATATGATTATTTCATAGCTTTGTCTTTTGTCTTTAGAGGACAGTTTTGTATACAATTTACAGAAGCGGATGTGACATTTTCAATTGTGAACGGAATAATTTCAGTATTATAAACATTTTGCTTGTCAAAAATATAAAGGGTCAGGAAAAACATTTTAGCATTGCTAATTCAATAGAATCTCACAAAATATATGTGTTAGAAGTGCTTAAAGCTTATATTTTTGACAAGCAAACTGTTTATAATAATGAAATATTCTATTCACAATTGAAAATGTCACATCCGCTTCTATAAATTGTAAACAATGTTTTAAAATGAACACTAACACAGGTTGATATGTTTCAATATATCCCATTTAATTTACTGAGTGTGTGAAAACTCTTTGAATCATTATTTTCTGAAACATACTCTGCTTTACAGTGTGTGGTTTCCGTTCACATTGACATCAGTCACATCCAAAATTGCACAAACATCAGAATCTTGAATTTGACCTGTGTTTTCAAACTGGCTGATATTATTTGTGAACATTACCCATATTATGACCTTCAAAGCTGTGAAATATTAGAGTCATTCATTGATTATTAAAATTGTGGAGTAAACCTTTTCATGTCAATTTCCCTTTTTTACCACAAAAATTACATTTAAGTGGCCATAACTTTGTCATTACACAACAAAATTTGTCCAAATTTGGTCAGAAGAGAGCCTATGACATACTCGTTTATTTTAAATATCTATTATATATGTATTGGACAGTCAAAGTATAAATATTCACTACTCAATATTTATCAAATTCGTTAAAAAATTACATAACATGAGATAATAAATCATAATTTTCTTCAAGAAGTAGAGAGATTTAAGCTGGGAAATGATATTTTTATGAAAATCTGGTCTTATTTGGAAAAGAAAACCCCCATTAAATGAAATTTAGTCCATTTTGAAAATTTCGAGTTTTTTTCACCAAAAGTGGCGCCTAACCGTGAAATGGGCCATTTATAATTAGCTGTTTGCAAATTTAGGGAGCCTCCCTCCGGTTTCCGCATTTCAGTATACGAAGTATGAGCCGACAGCGAGAGTACGATATCGATACACATGTAAGGGACTGTCAACAACCAAGCGCTGTCATTACCGGAAGACGTACGAAACATCATTACATTCAGTGATCAGAATGAACGATAATGACAATCTTTCCCGAGGTAAATAAATGTGAGAAATACATGTTTTTCAATTTTTTTTTTGTGCCACTTGCTCAAAATTTCCCGTGAGCAATACACATTTCCAGGGAATGAGATAACCGAATTACCCACTTTTTCCCGGCGTGATCCCTAGATGCGCCGTCCGAAATGTGCAGGTGGATAGCAAATTGTATTAGAGCTTAGACACTGAGGTGGTATACGAAATTGTGGAACCCGACAGTCAGGTACAGCCGGACACGTAAACATGCAGGATATGGTATTTTACAACGTTTCTTTTAAACCATCGGTTTTTCAGACGAAAAATACATGCCATTTTTGGGAAAATCGCAAAAAAACCCCTTTTTTCAAAAAAAAAAGTTCTACGGTCGGGACTGCCGAGACGGTCGGTCGGACGAGGGCAAGCAAACAACTTTTTTTTTTTTGGCCTTATTGAAAATTTTGTTCGATTTATGTGAACCAAAAGAACGCACGAGTCGAGTTCAGTTTACCAAAATGGTAGCTCCTGCCTCCTGGTCACCTCAGATATGACGTCAGTATCAAGCTGCTTATTAAGCGGTGGATCGGATTGGTTGAAATCAACGCCACGCTTTTTTGACCTTACAGGGTCAGAGATATGCATATTCATGTATGAAAACAGCGGTTGCGGATATAGTATCATCACCGGAACTGAGAATTGCGACATTTTCGATGTTTGTACCGGGGAATTTCAGACATGGAGACTCTGCGGAGATTTCGACAAATTCGTCCAAAGGTAACCAAAGGGTTGGGGGTCGCATTTTTAACTATCACTAAATGTTTCGGAATTGAGGTCGGCTAAAAAGTAAGACAGTTTCGGGGACTGTAATTGGTGTAGATGTCACATTTTGAACAGTGAGCGATAAGTGACCAATTTGATGCTCAGCACAAGTGACTATCTTTACTCAGGGTACCCTCGAGGCTTATTTAGTTGTCCAACTCCAAGCACCATCACTTCTGAGTAAGACCCAACACTTGGTCACTTCTCACTCACTATTCAAAATGTGACATGTACACCAACAGGGTTATATTTACTTTGAAAAATTGCATCAATTTTTTAGCGAAAATATTATTTAGGTGATGTTCTTAGTTTATATAATAATATTAGCATTTATTTTGTAAAATATTGCTATACAAGCTGATACATGTATTTGTGTAGCAGGTTGTCGAAAATGGGCACGACAAGTTAAATCAAACCATGTGCACCAATTACATTCCCCGAAATGGGCTACTTTTTAGCCGACCTCAATTCCGGTCCGAAACATTTAGTGATAGTTAAAAATGACGAATTTGTAGAAGTCTCTGTGTCTGAAAATCCCTGGTACAAACATCGAAAATTTATGTTGCATATCTCAGTCCCGGTAATGAATACTTAATCCGCATCGCTGTTTAGCCAGCAGCCATGAAAATATATGCAGTTGTATCTGTACCCCTGCCCAATTTTGTGCCTATTTTTCATTTTCTCAAAAATTATAGCGATTGGTGACAAGTAAGATATGTATATTATAGGGGCAAGGACTACAACTACTGCACTGGAAATTTTATTTCAGCACAGACAACAGTTGTGGAGTTACAGTCAAAAATGAGGGAAACCAATATTTAATCAATAAATCAATAACGTTTTTAACTACTTACCTTGAGTTGCTGAATTTTCAGTACAGTACCGGTAGTTGTAGTCCTTGTCCTTATTTTACTTGTCACCAATGCGTTATAATTTTTTAGAGAAATGCAAAAATAGCCGCAGATCCAGAGAGAAAAAAAAAAAAAATATGGGGGGGCGCAAAATAAGGATGAGATTTCTAGAGGGGCGCACCATTATGGTCCTTGAAAGCGTCATCAGCGCTTTCTTGTGACACAGGGATGTCTGAGGGGATGTGCCCTCCAAAGTGAGAATTTTTGCTAAATGAAGACCTAATTGAAGCCATTTCAGGCCTTGTCTTTTGTAAATTGCTGGCGAGTGACAAAGATCACTTTCCTCAAAACTTGCCAGGTGAGCTGTAGGCGAGTGATTTTAATCACTTGTATTATTATTACACCAAATGTAGGCGAGTGATAAAAAGCTCTCCTCAGCTTCATTTTAGGCGAGTGATGGCGAGTGATCACTCTCACTCGCCTCAAAAGACAAGGTCTGCCATTTAGTGGACCATTTTGACACTTTGTGTAAAATTTGAGTTTGAAAGAGCGGAAAATTTGTGTATTGACCATGACGGCTCATTTCCCATTCGTGGACAAGTTTTCAATATTATTGTATAAATTCAATTGCTTGCGCGAAGCAGGGGGGTTTCTGAGGGGGGGATGTGAGAAGTGAGAAACTTAAATTGCAAAATGAAGACCTAATTGAAGCCATTTGGTGGACCTTTTTGACACTATTATTGTGTAAAATTTGAGTTTGAAAGAGCGGAAAATTTGTGAAATGACCACGAGGGCTTATTTCCCATTCGTGGACAAGTTTTCAATGTTATTGTATAAATTTAATTGCTTTTAAACATGAAGTTCCGGGTATCCAAAGCAAAAGCATAAAGAAAAGGGTAACTTCTTTATACATACGCAGGGGGGTGTATGAGGAAAATTGTGCAAAATGAAGGCCTAATTGAAGCCATTTGGTGGACGATTTTGACACTATTATTGTATAAAATTTTAGTTAGATAAAGTTCGGAAATGTGTGAAAATGAAGGCCCAATCGAAGCCATTCTTGGACCATTATTCACTATTACTGTAGGCCTAATCATTAAGTTATTACTTAAAACAATATAGGCCTAAAGTGTACGGGTGTCCGAAAACAAAAGCGAAAACAGCCAGTTATTTACGACGATACGTAGGCAGCCCCAGTAAGGATCTGAAGGGGCACGGCAACTTTTTTAGGGCAAGTTGATAATTGCCTTGGATTTTCACTGAAAAGGCAAGACAGCACAGCAATTTGTAATAAAGGGCATCATGGCAACTGTTGAAAATTTGAGAAGGGCACCAAGGCAATTTTTCAAAAGCGAACAGATGCATTGCTGTCAGCTGAATTCTACACCAAAGTAAAATTTGACTCTCAACTTTACACTAAAACTAACCTGATTGCTCAAAAAACCTGCTTAAATAATACAAAACAATCAAAAATCAACATTTTCATTTACTTAAAATTTTGCGATCCCTACATGTAGTTCTGAGATGCAAAACTGACTCGAAACAGCGATGAAACAGTTGTAACTTTAGTAATAATATTGATCAAATTCGCCGGGATAAAAACCATTTCGTTCAAAACATATCTAGAGATGGGCTCACATGTACAAGATAAGACGAAACCGGAAGGGTATCGCCATCGGTTTGCAATGGGAATCAATGTTTGCTAATCGAGAGATCAATTGATTTGCCCAGCGCTCGGATTTTGTTCACGACACGAGGAAGCTTAGTTACTAACAGCGTTTCTGATTGGTCGATAGTACACTGAAGGTATTTCTCTGACCAATCGGAAAAATGAAGTCAGATTTCTAGCAACTAGATAATGTATAAAAGCCGATGTGATTGGCTGAATATGTAAGCTACGTAGGGGTAATGAATATTAATTCACAACAAACTATTGTGTATACTGTGATTGTTTGCTGGGTTACGATGCTCAAAATAGCGATCGTGTTCAAGATTTTTGATTTTAATTTTCCACAATTTTTCGGGGTTTTAACCAGTACTTGTTAATGATTTATAATGAAGGGGCAGGGCTGGGACACCGACGGCAACTTCATTCGAGGGCACGGCAAGTGATCATGACTGCCGTCGGTAAAGGACATATTTTGAGGGCATTACGGCAGTGGGAGTGGGCACCCACGGCAATATGCCGTCGGTGCCGTGAGTTAATTTGAGGGCTTCAGTCTTCAGTAGTTTCCTCCTTATAGCAGCCATTCTGGCTAAACTAGGAGTGGTGATCATCGACCTTTTCATCCGGTGCAGTGGAAACTCAGGGTGCAAGACGATCAATTAAAACGATGAACTCAAAAAGTGTGCCAAAGAAGGTACATAGGGGTGTCTGAGGGGGGGATTTTGCAAAATGAAGGTCCATTTGAAGCCATTTAGTGCATCATTTTTAGACCATTTATATCATTGCTTTAAAAACAAAAAAAAGGGCCCAAACTCAATTTGCAAAATTTTAAATGTTACACCGGTCCACTGACCATGCTGACACTTTGTAAGACTTGAGACACACAATTTATATAGGCCTACTAAAGCATGCATGGATTGATGTCAGCATTGACTCTGTGTTAATACTGACTTTGGTGGCATGTGACGGGCCCTGCATATATAGGCCTATCAGAGCTTTATATCAGCAGGCTCGCAGTACGGTACTATGATTTTCACATGCTTTTGGGCCGAGGACCTGCCTTCAAGCAATGCCTAAAATATTTAGAGACCTATCCTACGCCTATTAGGCCTTCGATCGACCCGACTGTGCAGGGTATGCCTTCTCAATTATGCGCAATTTAACCTTTCTCTTCTCTTTTTCTCGCTTTGCGCTGCTCTATTTCTCTTTCTTTCCTTTCCGGTGGGGAGGGGGTAGTACCCCTTAAAAATCTTTCAGTTGTCCAGCAGGACAGGTAAAAGATGCATGCCCAACCCGCTTGCGTAAGCGTAAAATTATATGACAATTAGCAGAAGTTTTGCATATATATGAACTGGCAAGTTCTAATACATTTATAAATAATCATAGAGGGAAATTGCCAATTGCCCACACACATGCTTATGTAACCTAGTCTAGATATTAAACGGCAGCAATGACTGATTTAAAATGTTGATACATACATGTAGAGCAGCTATTACATTTTTGTAACACTGTCATGTCCACTCCCAACAGGTGTCACATCCTTATAATATCATTTGGGACTGAAAAAGGACCCAACATTCCCCAAAATACTCAAAATCCAGAAGTAAAGCAAATGGCAGCCATTATTTTGTACCTAAATCTGTGTATTAGAATAACTGCCCTATGGCTAATGTGCTGCATAGTGCAGCATATCACGTTCAAGGTATAGGCTCACGGTGGACCCAGAAGACAACATTGGAATGAATTTAAACTTGGTGTAGGTTATTTTTTTTGACAAATGGCATATTTTAAGACTACAATGTAGGTACAAAAAAATCAGTTGACATGAGGGGCGTTTGATGCACCCTAATGCATATCTTTGACCCCTGTAAGGTCAAGCACAGGGGTTGACATAAATCAAACAAAATTTTTAATTTAATACGTATGTACCGTACGGGTAATAGTAGGATATCAATTTTTTATTTAAAATGAAGTTACATGTTGTTTTGTGGAATGACAAAGTTGTTTTTGGAAACTTAGATGTTTGTTTCAACTGATGATGTAGGATCGTCAGGTGAGTGAATTTATGAAGAGGTTTCCTTGTTTGAGTGATAGTACTACATGCAGGATACTGGACGTAGGCTAAAATAGTTCTTTGACATGCTCTGACGTCTGAATTCACACGGTCTCGTTTCGTATAGACCAGACAGACCTGTATACATTGTACACCATCACCACCAGCATTGGACATAGCCGGTATCGCGGAGCAAAATGCTACTCAATTTTGATCACTTCGCAATTTAGAAATGTGTAGCAATTTTATGGGCACCATAGACTTACAGTGAAGTGTGTAAACATGGTAAATGTAACCAAAATCAAGTACCGGTAGTGCAAGCTGAAAATGTTATGCATATAAAATGTCTTATGTCCAACACTGCATGACTAATCACCATAATCCGAATATTCAGTCCCAGACAAAATACCCACTTAGTACTGACATGATCATGTTTTGGGCCTGAACCAGTTCCAATAATTGAAACTCCCGGGCTGACCTACACGTGCCAAGACAGTCTGAAACGATACCAGCGAATTCAAGAATCCAAGAACACCACTGCGCGCCGCATGCGTATGATCTTTCTAGCCTACATCTCGTATCGTACTATCGTTGAAACAAGAAAACTTCATCACAAATTCACTCATCTTGGCTTGTGATCCTCAACAGTTGAAATAAACTAAAAACTTCCTGAAAAAAGCTTTGTTTTTGTTATTCCTCAAAACAACATGTTGAAATCCTGTATTACCCGTTATCGAAAATTTTGTTTGATAAACGTCAACAAAAAGTAATTTTTCTCACTAGCAAGCAGAACACACTGTATGCAAAATGGCTGGTCTAACTCCATCGCACATGTGTATGACTCTTGAAAAGGGTCACGAGTGATGAAATTAGTTCATTCATAAAATTAGTCTCAGGCCAGACTGTATGTGGCTCTCACATGTTTGTTAGGATCGACGAGTGTCAGACCGACACAAACTGGCTGTGAAGGAGACTATCATGAAATACAGTGTGACGTCCACGTTGGAACAATTGGAGTACGGAAGATATATTTAAAACAGGACTGAAGCAATGTGGTCATTTCTATGTTTGTACCGGGCATTTTCGACACAGAGACTTCTACAAATTCATCCAAAGGTAAGCATTAAGTCGGAACTCAGAAATATAAAATTTTCGGTTTCTTACAGGATAGTTACAAGCAATTTACAAAGCTGGATTTTGCAAAAAACCCCATTGAAATTGAACAACCAATTCCAAAGATATGAGCGATTAAAAAGAGTTTCCAAAACAATAGGAAACAAAAGAAATATTTCCTTTGTTTGGCTATATCAAAATCAATATTTCCGAGTTCCGACTGATTTTGCTTGATCGCATCACATACGAATATATGCATCATCAGAATGTTGAAATTGTAATGGAAAGATAATCTGCACCACTTACGAATGAAAATAGGAGACTGATATAGTTAATTCATGGAATAAATGTACTGGTCTTTATTCAAGGCATAAAATATTTTAATCTTTTTTTGTATTATTTTACAAATTACAGGCAGCTCGAGCGGGAAACAAGCGAGAAGAGAGAGTGGGAGATTGTCCATTTTGTCAGAGAATATACATGATACTATGTCTGAAAAATGCAAAAGGAACATGTCCGTTTGACGTCTACACAGTTAATCCCAAATTAGAATCAGGTGAGTGCTATCACATATGTTTTATCTTCATACTCCTAGATCAGAGAAGATATATCTTACCCTTCCTAGAATCCTTTGCAGTATCACCCCATTTTATCAAATGACACTCCCATTAATTACTTTGTACAGGTTCCCTTTGTTTTCATTTTGAGAATAAACTGGATAAAGATGGGTCGATAGTCAAGAATAAACATATTTTGCAAGATCTGGATGTGCTCTGTGCAGTGTGCATATTACATTTTGTCACTATCGACCCATTAATGCAAAACAATTTAAAACTGATTCACACAAGCAATAGTAAAATTTCACTTACGAGTGGAATTTTTGTGCCTCATCCGAGGTCACTTCTTCAGCACTGAGTTGGCTGAAGCTGAGGTTTAAAGGGAAGACACACTTGGACAAGTTTACATTCATAGAGCTGTAATGTTGGTAGTTACACATGTCTTCCCTTAGACCCTTAGAGTCCTAAATGCTTCCCTAGATAGTTAGGCGTGCCCAGTCTTCAACTAAATGCAAGTATTGTGACAGGTTGCGTCCTAACAGTCCTTATTTTCTCAATTTGTAAAGCATGTATTGTTACACTTGGTAAAAACAGTTACAACACAAATGTACAAAATTGTGGACTGCTTCTTCAAAGCTGTGCATGCACAACCACAAATTTAAAATCAAAAACCTCACAGCCTGTATGGTGTGTTACAAAATCTGGACTGCCATGTGTGCCAACAAGCATTCCAGCTTTAATATTGGAGCCTGATCCCTACCAAAATAGATCAAAGTTGTTATTACAGCAAGAAACTTGGCTGCTTGTGCATGCATGGGTGTAATGACTTCCTGATTCATAGCATATTTGACTTCCTTGCTATCTTGGAATTGATTTTTTAAAAAATTGTTAAACTGGAGTACTACTTTTAAATTAAGGGGGTACTACACCCCTGGCCAATTTTGTGCCTATTTTTGCATTTTTCTCAAATATTATAGCGCATTGGTGACAAGTAAGATACCGTATTTCGTCAAATAAACGCCCCCGGGGGCGTTACATTTTCCCAAGGGGGGGCGTTTATTAGAGGTCATTTTTAGCACGACAATTCCCGTTAAAATTATTAGGTAAGCTTAAAAGTCACGCTAAAATGACGAACTATGAACTTTTGACACTGACTTTTGGTTCACTTCCGGGTTTCTGATCCAGATTTTCGCCAATTATTGAAGCTATTATTGACCATGTGCGCAACTTGGTAGCTTACTACACAAGATAGCATGGAAATATCGGCATTTTTGAAACATCTTGGTTGAAAAAAGTGGTGGGGGCGTTTATTTGAGGGGGGGGGCGACTATTTGACGAAATACGGTATGTATATTATAGGGGCAAGGACTACAACTACTGCACTGAAAATTCAGCACTTCAAGGCAAGTAGTTATTGATTTATTGATCAAATATTGGTTTTCCCTCATTTTTGACTGTAACTCCACAACAGTTGTCTGTGCTGAAATAAAATTTCCAGTGCAGTAGTTGTAGTCCTTGCCCCTATTATATACATATCTTACTTGTCATCAATGCGCTATAATTTCTGAGAAAAATGCAAAAATAGGCACAAATTTGGCCAGGGGTGTAGTACCCCCTTAAGCACAGCATCATTGTTAAATCACCCATCATACATGCATATATGACAGCTATTTAATAAAGTACTCTATTACTGTGGATAATTGGCATAATGAAATGCATACACATGTAGAATAGAAAATGCATTTGCTAGAATTTAAATGTGTGACTGATAAGGTAGGGACTGAGTCCCGGGAATTCGAGTCCCGCCCGGGTAGCCTAGTACCCGGGCAAGAAATCCATGCCCGGATACCCGAAATTCCAAAAAAAAAAAAAAAAAAATTGCATTGAATTTGAATGCATTTTGATATCATTAATAGAGTATGACATGAATACAAAATATCAATTTTCATATTAAAAACACAAAACATCATGCATTATTATTATTTTTTTATAAGTCAACCATGAATGATCCTAGCATATAGAACTAGGTCCAGGGACACTACAAAGCCGAAAAAATAAATAACTTAAAAAAAAAAGTTTTTTGTTTTTTTGCAATTTCGGGTACCCGGGTACCTGCCCGAAAAATAAACGGGTACCCGGGCACGAAATTACCCGAAAATCCCAACCCTAGTGACTGATAATGATATTAAACTTTGTGTCACTGAATGTAATTTTAAATATCATCCCAAAATGCGTGTTTTGACCCACATATTAAAATTTACCTTTCTGGTAGTTCACATCTAAAAGATTAGGATTGAGCTATTTGTTATTTGGCAAAATAGGATAATTTTTAATCCCCCCCCAAAAAAAAAAAATAAATTGTACTGTATTTTTCTGGAATTGGGAGTTACATCAATGTTGATCATGTACAATTGTACATATGTACAATTGTACATATGTACAGTAGTATTGATATTATTATTTTAAAAGCAGGAAATATAAAGTTACTATCACTTCCTGAAATCAATGATTTGAGTACTTTGTTGTTGTAGGGATATGGTTATTAATTAGGTAGCCAGTGGCAGTGCAAGTAATTTACAAGCCCTGGGGAGATGGTAAAATTGGGAGGGGGGGGGGGGGCACACATTTTTTGCCAGCTGAGAGGGGGGTGAGCATTTTTGCCAGCTGAGATGGGGGCTAGCAATTTTTGGCATACATTCATAAAAGGGGCACTTTAAAGTATTCTCAATTAAGGCTTTGGAAAACTCGCCATCTGACCATTTACAATGTACATTGTAAGGGTGGTCTTAACCCTGGAATTAAGACCACTTTTGGGCTTTGATTTTTGACTTTACACCTGTACATCACCTCTTCCACTAGGTGCATTGAGGACTCCACCCGTTTTAAGAGATCCAGTATCTGAGCGAGAATTCACAGATGTATCGGAGATGGCCGACTACCTGGAGCAAGTGTTTACCGACATCCCTCTCAAAGCAGAAGAGGCGAGGAAGCAAACGCAGTAGGACTTGACATCTACCATGCATTTAATCTGTAAGTTGTACTTAAAATAGTCAGCACTTATAAATATGGTACATTAGGCCAAAAAAAAGTTCGTTTGGTTGTACTCCTCCGACCGACCCGATGTTTAAGGCCGATTTTACCAAAATTGAAAAAAAAATGTTATGGCCCTAAATTACTTTTTATTTAAGGTTGGAAACTGGAGAAATACTGTTACTCTGCCGGCTATGGCCCTTTGGTCTGGACTGGCAGTTTTTGGATTTCTAAACCCTTGTTTTAGACCCTTGCCAGCTGTTGCAAGTTACTAGCCTGTGACTCATTTGAAGTTATGCATGTCCACAATGTAGCCTACTGTGTGAAAATGTCATTGATTCCTTGCTATTGTTGGCAGGCATCAGTATCATCAGTCAAGAGACTAGGATTACGAACATTACTATGGACCACAATGACCTCATCCCAATGGCATAGTACAATTTATCCGCAATTAAACAATCATAGTGTAAAATTCGATCTCAACTTGTAGAGTATGAGTTTTTGTACCCAAAGTTTTTCAAAGGTCATTCAATGAATGTACAAATGTATTGGGGTTGCAGAACTGTGGATTGATAGTTGAGCATGTTGTGGATCCTAGCGCATGCTCAACTGTAAGAGACAGTTCTTTTTAAAACCCATTCATGCGGGTGTTGACTGCAGAGGACAAGTAGCAAATTTAATTTAAAAATTCAGAATTGTTCATTTTCATGACAATATTTGGAATCAGCATTAAAAATACATTAAAATGAGTACAAACAAGCCTGTAGAAAAATTACTTAATTTGTGTACATCGTGGAACATATTCTTTGCGTGGCTGTGCATAGTAAGCTGTTGTATGCAGATAACCTCGCAAGTCGCAATATGGACGTGTAAGGTAGCGCTGTACGCTTGTGTATTAGCATGATTAGTCACAGAGTAACAAGCGTAGTTGAATGTTCCACGATGTACACAGATCTAATAATTTTTCTATAGTATTGGTTCAGTGGTTTTTGAGATGGCTCTTGATATTTTGAAAAAATAATCTACAATGTATGGCTAGCACGCAGAGCATTAACTACAAATTGCTTACTTCTGCCATAGAATGACCTTTGAATATACTGGGTGCACAAACTCATGCTCCATAACTTGAGGTTAAATTTTGAGTTATGGCAATTATATAGGGGTTATTGAACCATGCCTTGGGAATGAGTCCATTTTGGCCCATAGTGTATGTGTTGGCTGTGTTATTTGCAAGCTGTTGGCAGGGTTGCCAAACCTGCAATTTGATAGCCCAATTGGGAGACTTTTGAAGATTTCCTCACAACTTTGATCATTTCCTCTCTAGAAATCAAGAAGGGAAAAAAACTAGGTGACTTTTTAACATTGGCTCCAGTGACTTCTTGTAGTTTCCTGTCCCATAGAAGCCAATGGTTAGGAGAAAAACTGGGCAATTAATGACTTGTGATATATTTGTGTGCACATGTAAAACTTACCATTAAATTGATGTTCAAATTTAAAAGCATAGACATTTTCTTTTGTTTGTAATAGGACGGCTTGATTACTGAGGGCAGCCAATTTTAATAGTACCTTGTTATATTTGTTGGACTGTAATTTGTGATTAGTTCATTTAAAATGTAAATTCTCTTAATCCCCCCTTTAAACCTGCCAAAAATGATTTGCCCAGCCAATAATGGCTCCACCACCTCAAGGTAGAAAATTGTTTCACTTTGCTAGTGAAGAACTGATCACCCAAAGTTCTGAATCTACGTCGATCGCAGATAATTTTTCCTTGAATCGGCCAATCTTGATTCCAATCTGTAGATACGAAAAATAACCACAACAACACATCCTACACTCCCTGATAAGTTAATTAGGATGCTCTCTATATTGGATAGTAAAATTTTATTGACTTTCACCTACCCAAATGTGCGCCATTTGAAATGGAAATAGTGATCGTTTGTCGTGATTTGTGGAAATGTACAACAAGGAAAACCACCATGTACCTGTGATAGATAAACACACACACAGTAATCAAATTTTCCGATAAAATTTGATATATTACTACATGTAATGGCTGTTATTCATTTTGAAGCATACAAATGATATTTGTGACGTGTCATGTCAAAAGGAGACACTTTTGGGCAGGATCGTAAATGGAGAAATAGCTAAAAATCTGCCTGGGTGATTTTTTCACAATTTGAGTTTGTTGCTTAATTTGTGATGTTATTAATGTTAAAAATATTGTCTGATAGTTTCAGACCAGAATATAACTGGCATCTTGTATTTTTTTAGACACTTTTCAAGGCAATTCCTACTCTTAACATTGTCAATAATATTTTTAAAGGCCGATATCTCAATTTCCAATTTTATAATACCATAACTTACGAACTCAATATCTTCGCTTGAATGTTCGATTTCATTGGGGAAAACGGCGTTGGGGAGCAAAATAACTATATATTTAAGATATATGTAAAAACCTCAAAATTGATAACCTGCCCAAAAGTGTCTCCTTTTGACATGACACGTCACATTTGTAGCTATAGATATTGCATAAAAATATTTAAATTGATTAGTTCATTAGAATGGCAAATGAGAGGATTTGAAGCTTAAAATTGACCCGATTCGTATACCACTGATTTGATCTGTTCTTGACTACACTTTGCGAGAATCCACTTATTTTACAGATAATTAAATAGCACAGCCCCTAATGGAAAAGTCGCATCATTTCAAAATTGATTTTCTGTGGTAGCTCTGTTAATTAAAGAGAGATGATTATAATTTGAAGTGAGTAAGCTGCTTAAGCACTCGTATTGAAAAGATATGGAATTGAGAGATTTTTAACCGGCAAGTATGTCATACCGTCAAGTGTCAATGTTTTTTAAAGATTGCATATTTATAATGTGTGATGTGATCAAGCACAATCAGTCGAAAGTCGGATATTGATTTTGAGATATAGCGAAACTCTTAACTGCCCATATCTTTTGAACTGGTTGTCCAAATTCAATGGGGTTTTCTGCAAAATGTAGCTTTAATACAAAATGCAGTTTACAATCCTATAAGAAATAGAAAATT